>NC_034413.1:68206347-68295647 GCF_002078875.1 Numida meleagris | reverse complement strand
AAAAAAAAAGAGACTGAAAAGACTAACAATAAAAAGTTTTGTGGTCAAGGAGAAAAGTCTCTGAGTGAACATAAATGCCCTCACTGATTGCCAGAATCTTTAATATGGGGAGAAGAGGGGGAAGGATGCTTAACTGCTCCCTAAGATATCCACTGGAACACAGTATGGGTATTAGATACTGGATTTGCCATTAACGTATTTCATACTTGCAAATACAAACTGTATGCAGTTTTTTTTGTCATGTCCTCCTCCTCCTCCTCGTGCAGGATGATGAACCAAGGAGGATTTTAGCACAGTTGGCTTTTAAAACGTGTCGCCTGGCTGTTCCCGCAGTGACCATTGCAGGGAGGACGAGCCCACCCCACCGCAGCAATCACGTGCTCCCACTACGGCTCACACACACCGCCCCTCTCCCAAGATGAATCACGCTGCTCGAATTCATATTCTGAAGCGTATATTTGACTTTGTTATTCTTACTCTCAACTTCCATTTTTCATTCAAATACAAGCCAGCATTTTTACTAATGCGCGTTTAAAAACTCTGTGTATTGACTTTGGCTACTGGCAAAGTTCACTGCAAACTGTTTAAGAACTACCTGAAGAGATAGGAGTGGACATGTCTTCAGTATCCACACAGTCCTGGTATTGACAAACAAGTTATTTGTAAGCTTGAATGCACCCATTAAAAATACCCTCCCTTTGGAGTTTTGGACGTTTCCTGACTATATTTTTTAAGCGAAGAGATGAAGGACTTTCCCCAAAGAGCCAAGCAGAGGACCTCAGCTCTCTTCATTTGTTTCTAGCTCTCTGTACCTCTCCTCTGTAGGAGTTCCCAGCCTACGTCTGGAGCACAGCTGGCCAAGTTCAGTATTTAACAGGACAGAGGAGCTGCAAGGCAGCTTAATGAGCAACCCAAACCAGCCAGAAGGGTCACACTCTGGGGCCATCTGTGCTAATGGAGAAGAAGACACCAAAAAAGGGGCTGCTGGGGTGAGAGGTGGGGAAAGAGCCTCAGGACCACTGCAAGGAGCAGTGATCATCACTGTGGGAAAAGCAAACAGCAGCGAGATGGAGATGTCTGACAGGAGATGGGAACAAGCTTTTCTCTGTCCCATTTCCAGATCCCATCTGCGCATTGCCTCTGCTGAAAGGTAACGCAGCGCTCAGATCTGTTCCGAGTTACTTCGGCGAGGAATGTCTGGCTTTTTATGGTTGTTTTAATTGGTGACAGTACTCACTGCTTAGCGTGCTCAGTCTGGCACCACTGCTCTCCCATGTCCTGCTCACAACATCCCGAATACTCGTCTTGCCTCACGGCTACTGCCTCGTCACCACCCTTTCCCTGTCCAGAGAATTGAAACAAGTTGAGAAGTGAGAAAAACTTTAAAGCAAAACTGAATTCCAAACACATTTTATTCTTTTATCCAAACCAGTAAGCAACAGCTCAGTCTGTTCTTTCACACATAAAAGATTTTGTATTGGTGACAGTGCGTATGTGCAGGACACCAGGCTGTGACAAAAGAGACCAAATTATACATCTTTGCACAACATTTCTTCCGAGTACCACAGAGAAATTTTACTACCAATAATGATATTTAATTTGCAATACTTCCAGAAGAAAGCAGTTATTGTGTTTTTATAAGCAAGACAAGCAGATTTATGTGTTTGGCAAAGAGAACATGTCGATAATAAGGTCAATGCCTCCTGCCCAGCAACTTAAACACAACCCTTCCAGTCCACCAGGCAACACAGGTATCAGCAGCCTTCAGATCTAGCTTGCACAAAGCATAGAAAGAACCCATAGGATTTACCTTCCACCTTCTTCATTTCACCGAAACCCTCCCCATAACGTAGATGGAAGAATAACCACAAGCTAGTGAACTCAAGGGGAAGATCTTTATCAAACAGCGGCCCTCATCAACTTCCATATTCTTGAATGGATCCCACATTCTGACAAGGTCAGCTCCTTGGTCCACTCCCCATCTCTTTCCCCACAAGCAGCACAGTTATTCAGCTATCCTAGCAGTGCGTGGAAAAACCCATACTTTTCTTTCCTAACTTAAACATTCGCTATGAGCCAAGAGATGCTACCTGAGGAAGACACGTCCCCAGTCATACAAGAAGTGGTATTTTGGGGCATCAGTTGCTGGAAAAGAAGGGGAAGGCTGAGGAGGGGTACAATCACCTCCCTCAGCTTGCATCCTTCAAGACACCATGCCTTCATCCCTTTAAGTCACTCTCAAAATCATCCCATGTGTTCTGCATTGCTAGAGCACGGTAGGTTGCTAACCCCCAGTGTCAGCCATAGAGAAAGGACTTTCCTTTCATCCCTGCAGGCAGTCTTTTGTGAAGAGGCCAGGGAATCATCACAGGACAGCAGTGACTCACTGTTTCTATCAGCGGAATGAATCTCTGCTGCTCAGTGCTCTCCTTCTCCCACCTGGCATTGCCACCAAAACCATCACACCAATGCGTAGGGAGGTTACGCAAGGCTGTGAGGTCAGGATACAACTTACAGCAGTCAGGAATGGTGGGAAGGGCTGCCAGCTAGGTTTCATCATTCCTAGCTGGACTGCTAGGAAAAATAGGTCAAGGTTTTCCACAGCGACCCTCAACTTTGGATGGCCAAATTAACGTGTATTCAAAAACCCCTCAAAAAAAAAAAAAAGAAAATGAAAGTAGACAGCTGTGTCTTCCAAGGTGCTTGAAGTTGAGCACCTCAGAGAAAAGAGGAAGTTATCTGAAACCTCTGAAAAAAATCCCAAGCATGCTGTGCAAAAACCAATGGAGGAAACCTCATGGGTAAATAACTAGCCAGCGCGCACAAGAGCACGGCTCTCAGGATGCATGTGTGTTTCTACTGCGGGAGAGAGAACAATTGAATTACGAGGAGCTCTTAAGCAAGAAAAGTAAACATCTTTTGGCAATTTAGTGCTGCACTTTGAAGCGTGGCTATGTCATACAAATGGTGAAATAGCACGGACACCCTTCTGCTGGCTAGTTTGTTTAATATGGTGAGTAGGGAGCTTGGGGAGCGTAGCGCTCCTTTATGAGCTCACGAGTCGGAGGAGGGAAGGTGCAGAAGGAATAGGAGAGGGATTTTGGAGAAAGCTACAGCTTCCCAGAGCCAATGGGAAGGATCCACTGCGGGAGCCCACAGCATCTACGGGGCAGCCACTGCCACCCGGGGACCGGCCCCGAGCAGCCTCTGCCGTGGGGCAGTGGGACAGGGAATAATCACACGAGAGGGGTTAATTGCTATAAATATCAAGAATCAAATCAATATGTCAAGATGTGTGTTCCACTTTTCACATGTATGCGGCGTGTAAATGAGAAACGGAGAGAGAGGGAGGAAGAGCTAGAAAGAAAAAGGAGAGACTACTAAAGAAATAAGCCCCCCTGTACAGACAGCCTGACGCCAGATGGCTTCTTCTAATAAATATTCAACCTTAACTCAGTTCCCATGTAACTTTGTTGTAAAGCTGCCAGCACACCCACACAGATCTGGGCCAGCAAAATGATTACAGTAGTACAAACAAAATAGTGCAATAGAGGAAACAGGCAGACAGGGTCCTGTATACAGAAAGACAGAGCTGTAAAGATGTGAGTTGATGAACCTTTAGATTTAATACTGAGAAACTTAAAATAATGACTTGGGCAGAGGGGAGGAAAAAAAAACCTAAAAAAATAATAAACAGGACTTATTTTTTTCCTCGCTGTTACTGTTATTGTTGGGCATAGGCAGAACATCCTTCTGTCAAGACAGAAAACGAGGCACTGCGCATCAGTTGCTATTCTGCATGTTTTCTCCTTTCAGCTGGAATTCAGATACCTGGCTCAAAATCACCGTCCAGGTTAAATTTCCCATTGCCCATTCTGCTCTTACAGGGCACAAGTTAAAAAGGAAGATTTTGTGCATGGCATTTGTTACTGTGACATTTGTTGTTATTAATTGGGAAAAGGAAGAGATTGGGTATATTTTTATTAGGAAAACACTGGCTCGGTGCTTAAAAACATGCAATTCAGTTGTGAGAGCGTTTTTGCCTCAAGCTCTTTAATTTCAAAATTGGATTATGAGATCTGAATATCAGAGCACACCATGTTGGCAACCCCAAAACTGTTTAAATAGGACCCTGACCAAATGCACAATCTAGTGCTGAGATTAAGAGGAGGAAAAAGGCAATGAAAAAGGCCGTACTTAACAGACAGATGCTTTGAAGGAAGGCAAAATAAAATAAAATAAAATAAAATAATAATTTTAAAAAGCAAAAGATTCGAGCTACTGATTTCTTGGATCAGTTTCATGCAGGTCTCATTTTTAGTGGCAGGGAAAAATGTGCACAGTCAGCTCTAAACTTCTACCTGCAGTTAAGGTGGTTATTCAACAACCATTCCCGTGCCAGCAGCAGGTCAGGTACACAAAACTACACATTTACATACCCGAGAATGCAGCTTTTGGTGTTATAAGCTAACTTATGGCACTCCTGGAAGGACATCATTTCGGATGATGCAGTAAAATACAAATAGAATCGGTAAGACAGAATTTGAAAAAAGAAAAGAAGTGATGGTGGGGGGAAGTAGGCTGAACGTCAGAAAGTATTTCCTGGTTGTGAGCATTTCCCTCTGCAAAGCAGATCGACAAGGAGAGGCTGTGGAGTCAGGCTTTCACCACTTCCCTCGGGAGACTGTCACTGTGGAGGTTTTAAAAACAAAGCTGAACTCAGCACTAGTAAATATGCTGCAGGGAATAACCCCGCATTGGGCAAGAAGTGGACAAGATCAATTAACAGATCTCTTCTATGTCTACTTTCTATTATTTTTGACTGTTAGAAGAAAACTTTGTGAGGGAAGAGCCCAGAGCTCTCTCCTCCACTTGTCTGAGAGCAGGCTGCGCGATACTGCACACTCATGTCTGAACCTCTGTTCACTACAACTGCTAACTACTCTCTCCCATCCCTCTTGCTCTGCTTGCCCTTGATTCCCACTTCCAGAAGTGGTGGAAAGAATTTCCCAGAGAGAGAGGAAGAAAGAAAAAAAAAAAAAAAAAGGAAAAAAGGAAACCGATACAAATCTCTCATTTCTTATCTTCCCAGGCCCCTTTATAGCATACATCTATTCCGAGCAGTTTGACACTTCCTTCCCACCCACTCCTGTTACAACCAGCTGTGCATCACCTCCTCGTGCTCCTTCTCCCCCAGCCCCAAGGTGTGCTTTATGAGTCCACCCTCCACCACAACATGACGGCATCAAACAGGGGAGCAGCTCCAGGCCTGGGGAAACGTTCACATTTTTTTTTTGCAAGCGAGCAGGATGAAAGCGATGCGATGGAGCCGAACTTCCAGCCCTTGGGAGAACACAGCTGCCAAAGCTGCTAAAGACACACCTACCCAGCACCACAACACATCAAATGAGCCCTTCATTGGTTATGCTGGCTTGAAGTTCGTGAGATCTGTCCTTACCCTAGCAAAGCGGACAGGCGATGCTGAGAAATCCCTGGATAAAGCTTAGGGGTTCGGAGTCGCCACTGAGACTCCTCCAGTGCTCAGCTTCGCTCTGCAGCCAAAATTGGAGGAAAAAAATAGGGGAAAGTTCAACGCCAATTTAAACTCTCCCCAAGATCTTTTTGCTTAATAAATAAATAAATGCTTTGAAGTATAAGGGAACAAAAAAGATATATATGGATTTTTCCCTGTGGCAACCATCTCCCTGCAGGCCCAGGGCTGCCCATAAAGCCATCCTCGCAACACTGTTGGATCATCAGCTTTGGTTTTCAGATCTGCTTGATTTAACGCTGCGACGAGTTCCTATTGGTACTACATGGTTTAGGAAAGGAAGGAAGCAAAAGGAAACAGAGGGAGGAAACACAACAGCAGAGAGAGGCTGGCAGAAAGAGCAAGATGGATACAGCAGGGCCTGCCCACCCTGCTGTCTGTGTCTCCTCCATCTCCAACCTCACCTCTCCCTTCTAGAGAGGATGCTGCCATCGTGGCATGGACGGTTCCCAGCTAAGTAAATCAAAGCGAGGAAAGAACAAGGAGGTGAAATGTGGGCTCCAGGGGGAGAAAAGAAGGATGGAGCTTCGTAGGGCCGAGAGAAGGAAGCTGCAGCCCACCACTTCTCACCGTGAGAACCTACTCACCCAAGTCTCTCCTGCTGGAGAGCTCTGCCCCCCATCACAGCCACTATGGCCATGGGAGGCAGGGAGAGGGAGGAGCAGCAGGCACCGTGATTTCTAGAGGGAAATCAGCAACGTTGCTACCCAACAAGGCACTAGCTGGGGCCAGGTTCTGAGCTATGACATCTGCCTTGGTCCTGCAGCTGCTGGGGTGCTTGCCCAAGTGAGCACCGTACTGGCACACTCAGCCCCTTTAGAGGCAAACATCAGGGTTCGTTAGGAGGGCATGCAGCCAGGTAATTAGTGTCCACACATTGCAACTCCCATCACGTTAGCAATGGATTTCCTCCAAGCGGGGTATTTGTCTGGTTGGAACATCAGCAAGTCTCACTGCTGCAGTCAAACAAGAAAAGAGTCAAAGGTGATAACACTGGTCCTATTTAACACATTTCTGGTTTGTAAAATTCTGTGTTGTCTGAGAAATGCACGCAGTGATTTTGGACAAGAGACTGAGCAGAGCACAGTGTTGATGCTCTCAGCCATTAGTTTATAAATTGAATAAGATAGATGTGTTCATTCATATGAACTAATGTAGTTTTTCTTATGAAGGTTTCATATTATACAAATCCATTAGCATATTTACAAATTAATCTTCCCTTAGGAAGAAAAAAGATCAAAGATTTACAGAAGGAAGTGCTTTATTACTTTTAAACTGCCTTTTCTTTTTTTTTTTTTAAAGAAAGAAAAAGAAATGAAGGGAAATTATGTTGAACCATAAATGTTTCTTTATGACTACTGTACAGCAGCTTTGTGGGAGATTTAAATTTACTAAAGGGCAAGGGGGACTTTAAGCCATCTATACAAGTTCAGTATTAAAAATATATATACATGACAGGTGCCCATATAAGTTCATGCAGTACAAAATATTCCATAAATGAGCTCATTTATCTGAGTAATTTAAAAAGAGCTTCTGCATAAGGGGAGATATTTAGTTTGAATTATAGTCAGTTTACCTTTCATAAGTTTTTTCATCATTTCCCATACCTCCTTTGGTGCTACTGAGAATATCAGTAGTTATCAAGCATTATACTCAACCTTGCTATTCCCTATTCCCAGCAAAGCCCTATCATTGAAGTGTCTCCACGTTCTCTTCAAGATATGCTGTCTGTAAAACCCTGGATGCATGATTATTTCTGCATCATAGATGCCAGATAAAAGATTTCTTAGCCTGATCTTGTTTTATCTAAGCAAAGAACTTGAACAATAGAGTGTCACAGGTAAAGGAAAAATCTGTAGGCTTGTCTGCATCGTTTAGATTTGACTCTGCCATAAAACAAAACAAAAAAACAATTTACATTTTCAGAATGACTTTGTACTGTGGCTGAAAATACACAGTAGTAGAGCAGCAAGGAAATGAAACAAGATGCAAACCTTTAATGATTTATTAATAACCACTTTCTGAGACATTTCTAACTACTAAAGAGAAATCAGAACACTAAATACATTAAGATCTTTAGGAAAAAAAAAAGGGAAGGGGGAACCATTGAAAAGTTATAAAAATAACAGCTAAAGTTCCACGGAGGAGAAGAAAAGAGAAAAATAAGCTGGCAGGTGAAGTACATTTTAGGTTGAGCTGGTCCTACCTTGGGACAGGAATTTGAAGGAGGTGACCTCCAAGCCCCCTCCTAGATATAAATTTTTTACTTCTGTGCTGAAATGTTTGAAGACCTTTTTCCAGTAAGTACCTTTTTTTTTTTCCTTCTTTTTAATACTTTAGGATATATTCCAAAGAAAATGTCTTGTATATTAGGAACGCTAAGGTTAAATTGCTATTCATCAACAGAATAATTCTCATTTTCTCACGATGATTATATTCACTCAAGGATAACTTCCTCCACTTACGTGAGCTCCCTTAAAAATCAATGTTATATTTAAAAGGACCTGTACCTGGATAACCTCTGCCACTCGTCCTCCTCCTCACTACACGCCTGACAATGAATGAAGCCTTTCTGACAATGAATAAAGCCTTTTCCCAGCAGGACAGCTGTGCTTTCACCATGCTGAAGACACAGACACAAAGAAGCCAGCCACGCGGAGGTCAGTGCCAGGCAGTAAATGGTTCCACAGAAAGATAATCCCAGGGAACACACTACTAAGAAAGCAGGTATTTTAAAGCTGCTCAAATAGCTGTACGTTCACTCTTCACACATCACACCATCCAGCGTCTAGCCTGCAGCCAGCACTGGGAACAAGACTGAGGAGGAGAATGGCTTCAGTCATTTCTATCCCACCTGTCTCCTAAGAGGATACATGCCTTGAGAAAGTTTTGAATGAGAAATATTCTTATTCTACTCCAGAGCTGACTTTTATTGTCAAGAATCACTGTTCTTATTCAAGCGTGCTCTCCTCAAATAACCAGGCAACTTCGTTTCTTTGCTCTTTCCCTCTCATTTCCTGAAAGCATCAGAGGGAAACTCTCAGGAATGTTTCTCTCAACTACTTAGAACGGAAACTCAGTGTTGATTTTTGTTTTCCTGTGGATGTTGCATTGGGCTATCAGAATGTTCATGGGTAACAAGCCATAACTTTTCAGTGGCTCTATCTGTTAATTTGGGAAACCAAGAAAAGATAAGTCTATCTAAGCTTCAGATCTATGAGGACTGTTAAATGTTTTTAAAGGTGTGACACTGTCCTACTGGCATTAATACCTCGTAGTTGTACACTATTTTATTTCAGGATTCAAAGATTTTTCCAAATAAATAACCCTAACAACTGTGACACTCCTATGAGATGCTTGCAAATGAACACTTGCATTGAGGGTAATGCTTAGTCCACTGTATCTTAGTTTGAAATACCAACACCAGATTCAATTGTCATTTGTATGATCCACTCGTCCTGCAACAGCCTATGAAGCCTTCTTGTTGAAAATATTACTGGCAAATCTGTTCAGAAGATTAATGCTAATTAGGTTAGGGTGGGGGTGAGTTTCATATTGCTTGAAACTTGGCTCACAAAAAGAGAATGGCAAAGAAAAGAGGCACGACCAAGAGCCAACAGGACAGAAGTCAATGACTGAGGTTCAATTAAAGAGGAAAAAAACCCACATCAACAGAATAACCCTTAGGCCAGTATTCCACTCTCACACCAAGAGGCATTTAAGGTTAGCACCTCATACTTTCCCAAGCACTCAGCTCTCCAGCCATCACCACCTTGTTCAGGATGCTGACTCCGACGCAGATGGGAGCAGAAGTTTGGCACCACAAGTTTTTCAGGTGAAAAACCGTGCCATCGGTGACGAATTACAAGTCATTAAACTGGAGCGCATGCTGTGTGTGCCTCTTCAATTCAATATAGGGAATTAAGAAGTCTAATGCCTGTGGCATTAAATATGAATGATGAATGTGAGAAATAAAATAAGGAGAAGAGAAATCTATGTGTTTCATTACACAAGCTAGCTATGCCACTGACACCTTTTGCTTTTGCATGAAAAAAAATCTGTCTAAAATTAGATAGCAAAGAAAACCAGAAAGCTTATTTTTAAGGAAACTTACATCAAATTTTGGTGAGATTAAGGAGTAATGTTTTCTTCCAGTTTGGACACCATTCTGGTCATCTGAAAGGTAATAGAATACAATATTTTATTAACCAGTAATCAATAAGGGAGCACAGTCTTTCTTCAGAACAGATTTGTAAATGAACAGACAGTATTTAAAAGAAAGAACACAAACTTTAGAAAAATAGAAATGTCAGAAGTGACACATTATCTCACTTGAAGGCATGCGTCTGACTCCTTCCTGCAATATGAAGGATAAACATCATGAGCCACAAAGGCTTCTGTGTGTATCATAAACCACACTGTATGGGAAAACAATTCTCCAGCTCTCCAAAGGAAAAGGTTTCTTTCATCCCTGATCAAGTTTCAGAGGTATTATTATTTATTTACACATGAAGGTCTGTGAAGAATTCACCTCACCATTTTGTGCAATGAGTTGGAGAATACTCGGTAGCCTCACTAAGGCATCTAATTTTTTACAGGCATGTCCCAGAAAATCACCCTTAATCTCCTCTAGAGATAATGGAAAGAAGGATGCTCCAGAACAAGGTTCTGCAGTGAGCTCCTAATACAGACCAAGATGAGCAACACGTTAGAAAGATCTCCTTAGAATCACAGAATCATTAAGGTTAGAAGAGACCACTAAGATCACCGAGGGCAACCATCTACCCATCCCCACCATGCCCACTAAACCACCTCACTCAGTGCAACACCCATCCTTTTCTTGAAAACCTCCAAGGAAGGTGACTCCACCACCTCCCTCCTTCTCCCCTTTGCACTCAGAAGCAAAAGAAGGTTGTTGCTATCTGCATTTGGGACATCTCATTTTGGACATCAAATATTGAGCAAAAACTACTAATTCTCTGAATGCGGTAGAACAAAAGAGAGACAGAATTGAGAACAACGAGGTACTATTGATAGGCACTTAAAAAGGAAGCCTGGCAGGTGGTTGGATGTTAGGAGACACTGAAGATGGTGGATTTAAAAAAAAAAAAATCCATGAACTGATAACCAATCTCCACAAGTGAGACTGAGGTAAAAGATGAAGGAGTGCTGGAGACTACAGAAAAGAGATTAGTTAAAGGGAAAAAATGCGTTGGCTTGTCCAGAAGGTTCCAAGACAATGTGGTACCCAGACAGATGAGTACCAATAAACTCTGATCCATTTTATATTACACTTATGGATGCTTTTGGACACACAATGAAAACAGCAACTGTTTGGAGACCTCCTAAAGCATCTGTTCCGACTGAGCTAATTTTGAAATTATTTTACTTAGGCATAACTTTTTTTAGTTGTTGATAAAAATGATTTTTTTTTTCTTTTTTGGGTATAGAGCCATGAATTATGCATATATATACATATACACGCATGCATAAATAACATGTGTATGGTGTATTTTGGCACATATTTTAAGCCCTATATACTTTCATCCAGATTTTTCTCAACTTGCGTGCAGGCACCAAACAGGAGATGTTTTCATCATGTGATTTCCCGTTAGCTATATTTTTTACGCAGTGGATCTCAACATAGATGGCATGGATCTCATCCCAGTTGGCAGAACTTCTGTGGAGGTGGGGGGATCTGGAATCAGCAATTTGAACAGGAGACTCACCGACCACAGAGCGGCTGAAAATGGGGAACTGTTGATGCAGTCTAGTTTTTTGTATACACCTAGAAAGAGCAGAGCACTGAAATTAATCCCCCAAATTTCAGGAGGGCAAGCTGTGTTGGTTTGGGTTTTTTTGGTTACCTTGCACATGCATTGATGCAGGGACTGGGTCACGGGCACTAGAAGTTTTCACAGGTTTTTCCACAACAGCTCTTTTGCCAAATGACAATTGTCAATCAGTGTCCACCACGTACATAATGCGGTTGCTGGAATAATTCAGGTGGCAACGGGATCCTGGAGAATTTCAATCTGAATTAATCTTTTTGAAATTAGATTTCTCTTCCCCCCAGTGTCACAAACTAAAATGATGTAAAGTGCAAAATCTCTGTAGTAAATTAGCGATAAAAGAATAAAATTGTTAAACGAATATATTTTTCATGCTCGAGGGCTGTGTGTTTAACAGTTTTCTAACTGTTCATTCATTTATATAAAAATACTTCAGTTATTATCTACTTGAGTTGAAATTAGATATTTAATTGACTGGAGGGAATGAAATCCGCTCACTTTTAAATAAGGCAATGATTTAAAAATATTCCTGTAAAGTGATTTGTAAGACCACACCAGCACTAGTTCTTGGCACACATCCTTGTCTGTGTATATATTTTAAAAGCACGGTTGTTTTTACAAATGTAGTACTGTGAGAGCTAACTTCTTCAGAAACATGTTTATCTTAATTAGGAAAGTCAACAGACTTCTAATGGGAAGAAATGGGTATTTTTCTCTGTGGTATCTAAAGCATCAAAGGCCTCGTTCTCATGCCAAACCAATCTTCCTTCCTGCCTGCCTTTCAAACCCAGGTGATTGCAGACAGCTGAGCAGACATTTTCCCAAAAGCTTCTATTGACCTGGCTCCAGTCCTTTCCCGTGCTCTGTCTCCTTTTCTATCCGCATGTCACTTCTCTTTCTCTTTCTGTGTATTTGTTGTATTTTTGCCTGAGGAAACCTAGGGATATTCATGGCACCGAGGCAAATAATGTGGAATTAAAAACTAAATTCTTCAGGCCTTATCCTAGCAACAGGACCATCACCATCTGTTCAGAGGACAGGACTGCCATTATCCGCTGCATTCTTTGTACATACTCCATCACCTGTGAGGGGAAAAACATTGCCCCTTATCCTGGGGTCTTTGTTTAAAAACAAAGTCGTCTGCTTCTTTCTGGTACCAATACATTTCATAAATGCGATATACAGTACATTTAAAGAGATTAGACAGCAAGAAAAGCCTTAAAAGCTTTATATATTAAAAAAAAAAATCTTGGAAGGACATCTGCATGATATACAACAAAAGCAAATATTGTTTAAATAAACAGCAGAAATACATTGGTAAAAGTTCATCCAAATTCCTCTATCTACTACCAATTTCAGTAACACAAGCACTGCACATTTGACTTTGGGATCATTTTTACAACAGCAGCAGGTTTGTTATTAATTTTTTTTTCTTGAATTTAAACACCTAATTTAAAAATCTGCATTCCCCCATGTGCTGTGAAGGCCATTTTTGCTTCTCACAAGCACATCTCTGGCTGAAGTCCCAAATTACAGCCACACTGCTTAAAGAGCTGCGCACTTTCTACCTCTGGAAAATGTGAAGTTTATCAAAGAGCAGAAACACTGTATAAATTAATTTGAAGTCATCTTTTCTCTACTCTTTATGAATCATGCCCTTCCCCCCCCTCCCCCCCCCCACTTTCTGTCCTCTCTGTACATTTGAGTGAGTGAAAGAGTGCATGGGGGAAGTAAGGTAAAAATTAGAGAAATTAAAAAAAAATCCTGGAAATCAGAAGCAACAATCTTGACCTCATTATGTTTTCAGTTAAAAAAAATGTAATTTATAAAAGCTGGGTGACTGGCTGTCTTTGTTGGTTTTATGCCACTTATAAACAAAGCTGCAGTCATACTCATTTCTCAGCACTTACAGACACATTTGTGGTATGTAGCTTGGCAACATAAATTGGTAAAATCTGCCTGCTCCCACCAAATCTGCAAAGTGCTTTTTCATCCCATACAGCCAGCAATTTGAACATCAGAGCTGCCCCATCCTCTCTGCCCAGTGGGAGAACAGGGCAGAGCACAGGAGCTGGAGCAGATGGGCTTCAGCCTCACTTCCCTCCTCCTCCTCTCCTCAGGGCGCCAGCGGCAACAGCCAGCACAGGAGGAGCAAAGTCAGTGCAAACATAACACTACTGTCCAAAGAGTGTGGGAAGGGATGGGAAGTCAGGCTTAATTGTAAGGCTTCCTCTTTCCCTTCCCATATCTCCCTCATCCCTTAATTCCATGCTTCTAATTTCATTGATTACCTTAATTTGTTCGCTCCTGCTTTTTTTGCAGGCTGGCATTCTGACAAGCAGGTGCTGCCACCCTAATTAGCAGATCATAGAGCTACTCCATGGGACAAGAGCCGTCCCACATAAGCCCTAAACATCACCTAACAGGCTGAACCAAGCACCTCCTCCTTTCACATTAAGATTCAGCTCCATTCAGCTCCTTTCTCACAAATGGTTCCATGGATTGAGAAAACATATCCAAGGGAAGCAAAGAATTGGCCGATAATTTCAAAAGTTAGCTAAAAGCTGCCCTGTACTACTAATTGGTTGCACTAACAACTTTCATTCCTTGGTCAGACAAGGACTAACGGTTCAGCTTAGGCAAGCAGGGAGCAAGGTAGCCATAAACAGAAGTTGAGAAATTCCATCTCAAAGGACTTGGGGACTTGAATATTTTTCCCAAAGTACAACTCATCCCAAGTGCCATCAACTCCTCTGTGAATTTATGCATGGGAAGCTGCTGGAGAAGCTGTAGAGGCCCCCAGGTAGAGGTTGGTGCTTTCATTTAGCCCAAGAGGATTCAGCTGGCTCTGCATTGAGGTGGCCTCAGATAGGAAGACACTTTGGCCAAATATGAATATAATTGTGTTATTTAAATCTTCTCTCAATGGAAAAATCAATCTCAAATGGTACTACTTCACTGGAATTATCCACAGATTTGTCAACACAAAGATTTATTTTAAAAGCCTTTGAAGCATTGTTTGGATTCTGGCTTTCTTACCAAGTACTAAACTTCTCATCTTTGCATTCCTCCAATATTTCATGAAAGTAATAAACTGCTGTACATATTCTGTAAAGAACCAAAATGATGTTGCCTCACTAGGGGGAATACAAAATTCATATATCATCGTTCACGCAGTGCTGTCATCATTATGGACAAGGCTTTGAAGAAAAATGAAAGATGGACAGAAATACTGTATTCTACATGGAAAATCTGGTGGGTGGGGTGTCACAGGACATAAAGGCATGGTATTGAAAGCAAAGGTCACATTTCAGTAACAGGCTAATATTTCTAGAAGTGCAGAAATGCAACATAAGGGCAGAAATAAAGGTGCCCTCTACAGTTTTCCAGTTTCAAGTAGGAAATCGTTAGCCATTTAAAACAGATGAAATACATTAAAGTATTCTGAGATGCAAGGTAACTTCAGTTATTTTCCCGAAGTGACACAATCTAGTAACAGTACGACATGGCAATATTTTATACAGTATCATTTTGGTAGAGAGAGACTACAAACTGAATTTGAATTTTGAAGACAATGACAACAGAGCGGTCTCAGACTGGTCCATTGCTAGATTTATCACCCTCAGTAGTTTAAATAAATAGAGAAATAAACAAAGGATATCCTCACGTGGAGGGATAGCTGACGTTGAATTAGAATGAAGGTTGCAAGGGAAAACGTTAGCAGGTAAAAATAGCTTCCTCCCTTTGGAGGAATGGCATCAACCAGGCACTGTACGCTTTTTAATTCTCTAACTTCTACTCAGTTTTAGAGGTGATGTTTTTTGTGCCATCTAAATGCATTTCATTCCTATTTCCAAACATCAACAAATACGCGAAAGCATAAAGCTGAATTCAAAATTCACAGAAAGGCAGCAAAGAGCTTGGTCTCCAAATCTGAATACGAATAGCTACATCAGCTTCCTCTCATCTCAAGAGTAATCTAACATAGCACCACAACACCCACCAAGATGCCCAAGGTCATCTATTAGAGAACTAAAGTAGCTGCAGGGCTTAATGTCTTCCCACTGGTGTGAATGGGGACCTCGCAGGGCTCTCGCCCAGCCTGGAGAGCTCTCTCACAGCGTAATGCATTTGGGTTCAGCCACTTAAGACATGCTATATCTCAGTTTCACCATTAGTAACACAGATATTAAACATTTGTCTCGATCCCGAGGTACTGCCAGACATTTATGTTATAGAGGAACATTTCAAAAGCTATTGAGGAGCACAGATGATCGCTGTGACTATCAAACCAATGCTGAGCTGCTGTTGTACTATGTAAGCATAATGATAACGGTGAATGGTAATGACGTTTTAAAAGCTACTTACTACTTCAGCAAGTTGACAGCTTCAGGTTTTGATTCAGGTCTCCAAGCTCCCCAGCCAATCACTAAAAGAAGAGAGGGGAAGGAAAAAAATAATAACAGCAAAGAGCTCTTTTTGTCATATAGTGTTTCTTTGGAGAGACTTTATAGTCATGCAGATTAATAGGGCTCATAAACAGTGGGATGAGGAAGGGGCAAGCAAAGGTAGAACTCTTAATGAGGGAGCTTATTGCATGGAGGTGACCACGAGAACCGAGTGCAACAGCAGCTTGAGGGGCAGAAGCCCCAGACCACACATGGAACACTGGGGTGGGGGCAGAACTGGGGCATCATGGAGGTGGGGAGCTGGGCAGTGGGCGCTGCAGCCCCAGCCCCACAGCAATCACTTCTGTTGCTGCTGCTAATGATGAATACCATATGCTTGGCTCTTGCTGCTACCAAGTATGTTACGCTGCTACTGCCAATGAGTCAATCGACTCTTTCGGTAAGATGTAGAAGTTTATGCCCATGCATATTTCCTCAAAACTAACACATGGGCGATAATGTCACAAAACTGAAATATCCTCCAACAGTGCCTTTTTTTTCAATCATCTTATTGTCTTGTTCCAGTCAGGTACAGCATTTACTCATTCCCTCTCCCCGTCTCCCAGATAATTATCCTTAAGCAGAAGAAGAAAGAGAGCTAATGTGATTATTCCGACCTTATTTTTTCCTTCTGTTGCTTTGAACCAGATCAATTCACTACAGTTAGAAACAAAACATGTGGTTGGTTACTTGGTTTTGGGGAAAACTAGAGGTAGAGTGGGAAAAGCAAAGTTCACATCAATTTTTGTTCACCCTTCCTATATTACCCTCTCACTACCAGAAGAATCAGTTTCATTCAAGTCATTCTGGCCACCATTTATTAATTTGCTAGTGAAAATGAACCTAATGGATTTTTTTTTTTTTTAATTATTTACAGCTTCCCATTGAAACATCTTATTTGGGGGTGCCATCACAGGGGATCAAGTCCATAGGCACGCAGTTCATGTAATTAGCTTGCAGCCTGCAGCCTTATCTGCTGAAACACTGTAGGAAAGTTCTCAGGTTTCTCCATTTAAACTGTTGCCTTCACAACTGAGCAGCTGTGAAACAGTAATTTTGTTATTGTTATTATTATTTTTACTATACTTTTGAATCAATCAACTTTTCCCTCCACTTTGTAAGTACGATAGCACGCACATAAATATTGCAACAAGCCCTAGCTGCAGCATGGACACCAAACCACAAGAGCAGAGCTGATTTAAGGCCTTGCTGTGCCTGCTGCCACTTCTGGGCTTTCAGTAAGAGCAGTTTCACCAGGCTGCTGTCAAGCGAACAAAGCTCCCAGGGAGCAGCAGTGTCAGTGCAGGTAGGGCAGTGACACGCCTGGATGCCACAAAAGACCTCTTCTCTTTCTGACAAAAGAAACTTGCATATTGTTTCAGAGCCAGCTATAAAAGGAAAACAGGAAAAGAAAATAGACTGGCAGCGGGCCCTTAACGCAGAGACAATCCATTGTAGCACCTCTCTCCATTTGTTCTATGCCAAAACGATTTCCTATCCACCTGTTCATAAAAAGATAGAGCTAAAAGTATCCAGTCATTGTGAATCAGAGTCACAGGGAACATTAATACCTTGGCACTCAGCCTGTAGGAGAAAAAAAACCACAATATATTACTTCCGTCATACATGTAAAAACTACAGGGAATCATTTTCATACACTTGAATAGGCCACTGTTAGTGATCAGCGATTGTTTGGCCAAATTAACCCCAGGTCTACCTCCAAAATGATTATGATTACATATTACAATTAATGATGACAGTAAGGATATTAGGCTCCGAGGGGGTTTTGTTTGTTTGAGTGAACGATAGATTTGTTCTATTCAAAGAGAAGTGTTCAAGGCACGCTTCGGCTTATGCATCTGCATGCAGTCCTTCAAATAATCTCATGGTTGATAATTATTTTGGAGAAAAAAGAAATTTTGGGAAAGAGAAGGGATTTTAACCTTCTTTCTTCTCCTAATGAAAAAAAAAATGATTACAATGCTTCTTTGGTCAAAGTCTAGTCTAGCATCTTAGTTAAATGTAACTGAGAAGTCACCATGAAGCCAAGACCAGAGAAAGAGGTTGGCAAGCTCAGTATTGGCAACTAGAGACAGCAGGGAATATCTGTACCATGTATATATGGCATGTGTATTTGACGTAATAAAACATCTTAGGTTTTATGCACCTACAAAAAATGGTGGAGAAGAGAAAACAAGGTTCTAAATTAGCAGACTAAATCCACATTTAGGAGTCTGAGTGACTGCAGATCTAAATCTTGCCTATCACTGACCACTATCTCTAAAACAAACCACCACCTGAAGTCATATTCTTTGAAGTTACAGAATTATGAAATTTGGCTCAATTATTAAAACTCAGCTACAAACACTTTCTTTTCCTTTTTCAGCCCCCCCCCCCTCCCAAGCACTAAGTGCAGAAAATCTGTGGTTTTGGAGCTCAGTCAGCAAACAGCCCTGAACACTGTGCTGGCTTCGTGTCACTGCTCCAACAGAGAGGCGATGCACGTTGCTTTAAGTGGTTGCAGCAGCAGGCCCTACAAACCTGAAATGCTGCAAGGTTTTACTACTCAACTAATGTCTGAAGATCTGGTAATAATATTCCCTTTATTCTTTACTCTATTGCAGCAGCATAAGTCACAAATGGAAAAACTAGAAGTGAAAAAAGTTAATGCAAGACTGCAGTAGAAACTTCATTTTCTCGTCTTTTTTTAATTTTATTTCCTCTTACACTTTAGCAGTCATATAACACTTGACATACACCAAAAAGTTTGAGGTTTATGACACAAAATACAATCTCTATGAGGAGTTATTTGTTCTTTGGTTTCTCTTTCATTTTTATAAAAGCATTGCACTGTATAAATGCATTATAGATACATTATTTATAGCCCTCCTATCTAGCCAAAAATAAAACCAGCATAATTAGTTTACATAGCCAATTTTTCTATTGCTAAGATTTATCCACCTGTAGTTTTAAAAACAGCAACTACTTGACAGAGTATATTGATGTGCTTTAATCACTGCTGAACATTTCCTGTCTATTTGTAGGCACTCAGAGAAACCCAAGGGGCATAATTTACTAGAGTCCAAACTGAAGTCGTTTGACAGGATGTCACAAGGAATAATCCCAGAATTATGAGCGTAAAAACAGGATATTCAACAGTGTGAACCAGTCCAATCTTGGCAGTTTAATAATTTCTGTACAACCAGAGGAACCATAGTGGTAATCTTTTACCAACTTATCATAGTTAAAATGAATTATTTAGGAAACCTTCATGGAAATGTCAAATACTACTAATCTCCAATGAAAGCCTGTAGGTTTGAAAGGAGAGGAGAGAGAAGAACCACTCATGACCTTAAGTGTCCGCATTTCTGAAAAGTTGGTAACGCGTTATAATTTCCTAGTTTGATGTTATTTCTAAAGCAAACAAAGATGTTAATTAGTCCCTTTCTTCAGTGATTTGGCGTTGTAGAGGAATGGAAGTGGTGGTACATGTTGGAAGAACACAGGAAGCAAACGTAGTCCCAAGAGGAGTGCTGACAGAAAAATGTGCTGACAAGGTAGAAAGGAAGGAGTGGGAGGGATAAAACCAAGCTGAATCGTATTGATTATGGAATATGAATACAATTTGCAAACAGTATGAGCACAGGACACTATTGTTCCCCTCTGTCCTGAAAACCTTGCCTCACCACCTAAAGAAACATGTATTCCTCACTGCAGGCTGACAGATAGCAGGTGAAAGGGAGAAGGTGTTGAAGGCATAGAAGAAGGAAAAGTGGCTGTGGAGACGCATTAGCAAAGCTGAATTTTGACAGCGCATTATGCTCAGTTCGGCATGGAAACGCTCTCAACAGCCTCTAAGTTGAACCCAAAAATGTCCCCCCTTGGCATCCTCCAGCTAGGTACTCGGCTCAATAATTTGTTAAACCAGGGCTGTAGAGAAGGGAAGTAGAGTCATTTGATAATGAAATACGCCTGTGAGGAAGGAAAAGACATGCGTGCATTGTGAGAAAAGACTACAGCCCTGGATTTATTATATACATAATAATTAATAATGACCCATTTTTCCTATTCCAGATTTCTAAATTCCATACTCATTTTAATTAAGTTCCATCTAAAAATAGGATGCTGTAAGAACAAAGAACTTTTTACTACTTTAAAAATGCAAGCTTACTCTCTAGCCAGGATTTTCCCAGCTCTCAGTACTTTGGTACAAAGACCTATTATGACACAACATAAATGCTCTATCAATGGAAGACATTTTTAGATAAAACTTGATAATGTAACATTTATTGATTCTGTCTGTCAAGACAGATAAAGAGAATGAGACTTCATAGCAAAACACACAGGAAACGTAATGGCAACAACAAAAACAAGTACAGGCAACACGGACAGTACTTGTTGACCTACAATCTATTCGTTAAATTCTTTCCCATAGACACAGGACTTGCTTTCTGCACCAATATGGCTCCAGGAGCTCCAGTTCTAACAATACAATTATATTTACTTGACAGCATTCAGAACTCATTTCTATTATTTATTTTAAACTTCCTAATTCTGTCTTCTGTACACAATTTTAATGATACAGAACAATATGGGGCCAAATAGTTGCCTAAATGCATAGCCAGTCTGATGAGATGAGAGTCCCTCTTCTCAGGCACTGTGAGGCCCATCAACAACACTCAGCTCACAAACACAGCCCAGAAGCTTTGCGTTTCCCTTCTGCGTCATGAACCTGATTTAAATTCTGAGCAAGGACTAGCATCCCTGGTGAAGAGCAATTGCTCTTTAAACAACTTTCATAAATGCTTCCTGTGCTAACAAGGGAGCGTAGAGTTTGCTTAGGTGAAATAAAGCAGACGGACAGACCTCCCCATATCCTGCTTTGGTTCCAAGTTTCAATAATGAACAAGGGTGTGCAAAGAAATGAGAGCGGTGGAAGTGCCAAAGGTATCCCTTGGAGATGTGTATATCGTGTTGTCATGTAAAAAAGCTCTTGAATGATAAAGAAGCAGAACCCAATTACTACTGGTTTCACACTAATTTGAACCAATAACTAACGGCAGACTTTGGATGGTATCGTGATGCCTACAGTAATTAATTCACCCCTTCACGCCCCAAACATGCTAGGAAATTAATTTCCAATACTAGAATTAATTTGGCACTAGAAGATATGAAAGCATTTGGAGTTACCTGGCAATCACTTGGAAATCTTCTCTTGGACTCAGCGCAGTAGAGTGCATGGCCTTGCAGAGGCACAAGCTCAGAAACATCATATGTGTGATACGTTTGTTGGAGAGCAGAGTTTATCCCAGACTGTAGTCTTCCCTTGGGCAACAACCAGGCAAGGAGGAGAAAGCAGAGAGCCATGGTTCGGGCAAGTTTGTAGTTGAATGGATACTCTCCCACTCTTGATGTTCTAGTCTACAGAAAGAAGTAGATAACATTGACATTAGCAGTGAATAAATCCTTTTCAGTCCATTTTACCATCAAAAGAGCACGAATACCTCTCTGGCTTTCTAAATTGATGGTGTTAAGTATGAATGTAGAGGTGTCAAGTAATTATCTAGGTTGTGATCTGAAAGTGAAGTCCACTCTTCAAAACAAGCGAAAGCCAGATTTTAAGAGATTTTGCATTATTTTTCATGTATTTGGGCACTGAACGATTCCTAAAACGATTTTCACTGAAGCTTGAATTCCAATTAATAAGAAAGATTCTACATGTAAACAATCTTAGACTGTTCAGAAATCTTCTCACTAATTACCTTTTAATAAAAAAACTTGTAAAGCCAACCTTCATAAAATTGTACTTTATATGTCATCCACAAAAAGATCTCCAAATTTTTAATTCTTTCAGCCTTGTGAATTATTCCTTACAGATGTCACCAGCAGAACAGTAAAGGGATGAACTTGGCCTCGGATTTCAGGTATGCAGGAAGCATTATAGTTGTTAGATATAAGTTCTCTTTATTTTTAAATATTTGATGGAATATATAATGCTCTAACACCACTGACTAGTTGGAAAACAGATCATTAAAGCTAGAAGGAAAAATAACACAATGTGTATGTAATTATGTCAGTAAGCAGTAATATACCAAAGTTGTCATGAAAAAAAAATGGTTTCTTTCTCCATTGAGCTCTTCTTTCAACCAGTCTTTCAGTCTTTTCCTCAACCTTTACAAATCAGTGGTTATTTATGAGTCTGTTGGAGACACCAGGAAACGTGGTGCTGCATCATATCTTGGATGGAGGAGGAAGATTTTCTTCCCCAAACCCACAGCTGGTAATGCTGGAACACTGCAAGGGGCCACACTACAGTAGTTTGGACGTGGGACAGCAAAAAAAAAAAAAAAAAAAAGCTATTGTCAACCATCTTAAAGAAAAAAAAAAGATATCCTGAACGAACTAAACTTCATTCTGTGAATTACAGCTTTTTTTTACTCAGTAGAGAGGGGAAAAAAAAATTGAGAAATGGAATTTTGCCCATAGACTGATGACTACAGATCACATTTCTAGTGGGCTTATAACCTGCTCCAGTGAAAACATAATTTTTAATTTGCTTTTAGGGTTATTTATTTTTTTTTATTATTACACTAAGGGTTTATAATTTAACGTCAAACATAATTTTGCACGAATTACGAGACTGCACTATGATGCTGAAGATAAGATGTATGTGACTGGTTGGCAACGCCTCAAACTAGGTTTCTGAGAAAATGGATCACTAATTGGCAGGCTGCCATCCCATACTCTGCTCCGTGCAACTTGAAATGAAACGAGCTATCTTTGCAGAGTTACGCACAACATCCTCTCAGACAGCGCAAAGAAAAATAGGCATCTTTTAACCCTGTTGTATTCACCATTTCACATGGGGCAGGCTAGACTCGATGCTAGCAATGTGTGATCGCGCTCGTTTAGTGTAGTTCTTTAGAAAAAGAAAACCACTATTTCTAAATGTTTATGCCTTAGAAGAGACATTTCAGGTACCAATTAAAATTCTAAATTATTGGTCATACCACTTCATAAAAATCACACCAATTTTGATTAATTGTAGTTCAGCCATTTAAGAGCTGAAAAAACATGACATTTTACTATGATGTCATTTTCTCGTTCATTCCAGTGGTAAAAGTCCTCTGCTACAGCTCCAGAAAGAATAATATAAAATTAAAGCATGGAAATGATCAGAGGAAATAATTTTGACAATGAAGTAATTTCCTAGATTGGTTTTAAGTATGACTTCTTTGTCAGCTTTAAATAAAAAAAATAAAAGATGCCATAATTTTATTGAACTTGCGTGGTGAATGAGTAATGGGCATATGTAAGAAATGCTGTAAGTTAACGTAAAATCAAACCATATGCTTGAGCCCAACTAGAACAGAACACCCCAAGACTGAACCCAAATCAAACATATACATGGGAATCCCAAGCCAAAGTACGATGTCTTCAGAACCAAGCATTACTGAGCTTAAAAGCCACAGAAAGTGAGATGATGAGATCAAAGGCAATTCCTTTGACAAATAGACAGCATGGCCTACATTCCAGTTTTCAGATACACTTAACATTCAAAGCTGTTAAGTAATAACTTAAATTTCCTATCAGAAACTTTTGTACTTTTTGAAGAGCTTTTTTCCCTCTAAATAAGTAGTTTCAGAATTTTGCCGTTAGATTTTTTTTTAATATTATTTTTGAATGCAGATGAAAGTGAAGCCCTTGCATATGTTTGTATTTTCATAGGTGCCAAACTGATGCTAGGATACAATCCAACTTCTTTTGAAATCAAATTTTTCACTTGACTAGAATTCAAGCATCTGTTATTAGCAATTGCAGAGAGAGAAAAACTTCAAAAAATAATGCAAAATGGGGAATTGGGACACTGTCATTTTCTCTGTAGTCTTCGTTCATTTAGAAATTGAAGTAATTTGTAAACTGTGTGACTTCCCGAATTAGAGACCAAGGCTGCCCAAAGGAAGCAGTGACAACAACCTTGTGAAAAATTTCAGTGCAGAAATCATGGCAGCATTCCCTGCTGGCGCCTTCCTGGAACTCCACCATTTCAGATACAGATGTGCAGGCCGGTGTAATCCAGAACCTGCAATAGGATCCAAGAGCAGATCCGTGGAATGAATTTCCCTTTACAGCAATTTACGTCATCAAATGCCATTTGACTGGGAACAAAACAAAAGTTCTGATTATAAGGAAAAAGAAAAGAGCTGAGAAAGCTGACAGATTTTTATTTTCTCAAGCCTCAGTGTCTTCAATTTCTTCAAGCAGTACTGGGGTCCTTGAGTACCACAGCCCCAGGTCAAGTGCCATCCTTCCCAGCATGGAGTATTTTTTCCACTACTGACCTCCATGCTAAGAGAAGTGTGAATTCAAACCTGCGTCTCCAACTGCAGTGTGCGAGGGAAAGAGAGCACCCACTGAAAAGGTTAAAACAATACCACTCAGAAACATCTCAACCGTCAGGAAATGAAATTTCTTGAGGGGGGGTGGAATTCAGAAAAGAATCACTGCCTGGGCAGAACTGCGTGGAGTGAATCATCAGTGCCAAACCGGTTTTGCTTTAAAAGCATGCAATAGTTTGTGTATCTAAGAGGACATTCGTTTAGCAAACAGACGTCAACAACAGGGACGTGGCCTCCCCAGAAGAGGAGAAGCCAGGCTGAAGCGCTGCAGGAGGTGCTCGGTCCTGGTGGAGGGACCATCTGCAGCTCCTGAGCAGGGAAGGATATCCAAACTCCCACATCTCATTGAGATCTACTAAATGGAAAACAGAGATGGAGAAAAATCGAAGTTTCCCATATAGAGAGAGAAATTCTTGCGCGTTTTAGACACATTTTCTTACACACTGGTGATACATTTGCAACAGAACAACATACACAGTTTCAGTGTGTTTGCAGAGCCTCTCTCTACACAGTTCCTGCATCTCATACTGGTCTGGAAGCTGTGGATGCCATTAAATAATAGAGGAACAGCAGAACAAGCAATACATTCAACCTTAGGCACGAACCAAGCAACAAAGGGCCTAAACCCATTTGTCTGACCACCTATTAAGTCCAATCAGAATTATAGGCAACAAGGGATGTCTCTGAATTTATGATCATTCAATGTGTGCAATATTATATTTAATTCACTGACATCCAATAATAATGTGTCACAGCCACCAAAGGCAATGCAGTCATTGGTCAGTTGAGCATGTAGATTTGCCCAAATACAAACCTTGGCAAATAGAAGGCCTGGAAACATAAGACTGGTGGAGTGAGTCCCCTGTCCTTTTAAAATTTACGCAGGCTTTCTTTACACAAAAAAAAACAAAAAACAAAAACCCTCATTTGACATCACAGACCACAAAAGCAAACAGAACCTACCCAGGTTCTCATTAGTTTGCATGTACATGGGATATTGCTTGGGATGATTTTCGTGTCCAGCCTTGCATTAGTAGGTGTCACCTGTTCAGAAAGTCACTTTATCATCCACGGGATGTGGAAATTCCTGGCAAGTGATGTTTAGCTAGCTCTACAAATTATCAGGCCTTCCCTTTTTCCAAATTTCCTCATTTTCCTGTCAGAGTGCTAGAAATTGAAAGTGATGTTTCCACAAAATTGTTTCATGCAAATTTATAAATGCAAGGTCAGGAGTTTCACTTTTTGTAATGACTAAGAAAAACCTTTCAGTTTTGCTTGAAATACCGAGGTTTTCCTCCTGCCTAAGTTATGTGCAAAATCAGATTTTCTTTTTACCAGGTTGCTCTAATGAGTGTACAGGAAGTAATATTTCAAAAGACTTCTACAGATTTGAGAGCTCACTCCCACTCTCAAATAATTTGATAAAACATATTTCTCAGTTCTAGTTAAGAGATGAGTGCTTATAGTTTTATTTTGCCTTTTATTCATGCCCATATTCCACCACAGCACGTTGTAAAAGCCTCGCTAATCCTCTCTAAGCAGCCAGAAATATTTGAAGTCATCTCTTTTGCCAGCAAAAGAGCAGGCCATGTCAATGACCCATTTTGGTGCAGCATAAAGTGACTCCTGAGTTATCTACAGCTTCCTAATCCAGCAGCAAAACAGTGCCTGCTTGTCTCTGGAGCCTCTTCCAGTTGGCGTGGAGTCCAGGCCACATCCCTCCCATCCCAACAGCCATGCTATAAAACTATTTCTGCCCATTCTCAGACACACAGAAAGAACATTCTTCTTGTATGACTCATCCAATCAGCCTGTGACACAGTTCCTCTAAGATCTTTAAACATGACAGCGGAATGAATTATTTTATCATCTGATCATTTTTGCAAGAGAGCAGCAATCCATAGCAGCTGCCTGCCACAAACACATGGACCCACAGCCTCCCACCATGGCCTTGCTCAGGTACCAAAGCACCATCTCCCACTGAAATACATCTTTAGTTCCCAGGTTCTGAGCCCAAGCGCTGCACATGCTCTCGTTTTCATGTTTCCTCTCATCACAAAAATAAACTCACGCCCCCAACACACAGCTCAGAGTGGGAGCACGACAACAGGGACTTCCAGCTTCTTGGCAGTCTACGAGGATCTACAGAGCTTAGTCAGTACCACGTTAAAGAAAAAATTTACAAATTACATGTCATGCTCTCCCACCTTTACACACTAAGAATATTTCATTGCAAAGGTCATTCAAAGAAACAATTAAGGGCTCCGCAGTGTTATTTTTTCCCCCTTCAATCTACTTTTTCTAGAGCTGCAAGAACATGGGAGTCAAATTTTAAAACCATCCTATGTTCAAAAGATGGAAGATAGCTCTCTTCATTTTTTTTTCCCTTTCTTTTCTCTTGACTCTGTAGTTCTCCAGGGGAGGGGTTGTCTGCAACCATACTGTTACTGCAAAGCACAACACGGGCCCTACACCAGCAGGCCCCTTGGTGCTATTTGTTGTATCAGCAGGTAGAAGTCAGCCATCATGAGTCATACAAGCCTTATCTGCCACGCACTGGTTGATTCCTTGCAAAATAAACAAAATTACTAATATTCAGGATTTTCACATGTTACCATGCGCTTTTTTTCCTCGTCCAAATTAAACACGTGCCAAAAGAAAAATTATTTGAGAAGATGCGAAGTTTGCCAATGAAATATAAACTATTTCAACAGCATCCTTTTACTTCTCTGAAGAGGAAAATGCGAGTCTAACTAGTCACAAACTCCATGTGAATCATTAGTGAGCGAGATACTGTTACCCCGGGGCTGCTGTAACTCGCATGCATGCCCTCCTTCCTATTTCAAGATCTTTGAATTTATTTTTTTCAGGCACATATAAAAGCGTGTATGGTTGAAATAAAAAATAAAGCAGATACAGATGATGCTTGAAAGTTCAGCAGACTCCGGTATGGCAGCGAGGGAAACCATTAGGGCAAGAATATACTTTTTTTTTTTTTTCCTATGGTCAGCATCTACGTAGAAAAAAAACAGCAGAAGTTTGAATATCTTGAAAGCAGAGAAAGTTTAGCGGTTCTTGGACAAAGAATTATTTTTTGAACTTTAAATGCAGGGTCTTCACCCTGTTTTCCCTACCCAGCCAACTCCTGCTAGCTTTAATACAATTTCCCTGCCTAAGTGCAGGCAGAGCAGGCCCCGTGTGCCTGCGTGGTTGGGGCCATTAATTACATTTGGAAGAGGAGCACGGTCCAGTCCAACTCTGATGGGGATGTCTGTCAAAACACATAACCCCATGTTAACAAGAAATGTCCTGTCAGGAGAAGGGAAAAAGAAAAAAAAAAGAGAAAAGCCTGCTATAAGCTTATGCCCATCCATGCACATTCTTGCTTTATTGTTTTGCACTATCCTAGGTATATTTTAATGCCCTTTATTGTACAGATCATTCTCACTGACCAATGCAATTGCTATTTACAATGAGAAAAAGCACTTTTACCATTTAAGTTGCTAGCTCAAATGAAGAACTGCACTTTCTCCCATGCTTTCAGAAATATTTCTAAACATAAAAACAATCAGTTTAAGTGGAACCAACTTCTAAATGCAATGCACTTGTTACCAACAAAACCACTCAGTGCAGGCTCAAGGAAAGGTGAACTTATTATCAGTTTAAGCTAAGCCGTATCTGATATAAAGCAGTTCATATTTTCAGAAACGAGGAATCGAAATTATAATTGTTTTTGTCATTTGAACAGCAATTTTACTCCTGAATGCGTTGTTTTAGGCAGGAATTAATAAAAATTGCATGCGCTTCAGGTGCTGCGTAGCTCACCCTTTTCCACGCAGCCCAGCCTGGAGCTGTGAATGCTCCTTTTCTTATTATCAGTTAATAATTCTCTCTCATTGAGGCAAATTAGGAACTTGACTGTGTTAGAGAGTCCAGAACGCTGCTAGAGGCAAAAAGGGGCTAAATGGCAGAAATTCCTCTCTGAGCGAGATGCATGAAGCACAACATTGTGTCCACCACAAAAGCTGCTCTGTATTTTTGATCCTTTCTAATTTAATTAGCCCAAGAGGTAGCGCATTAATTTGCCAAGAATTCTTCTGATGCGAAAGCTGCCCTCATTGCAGCGAAGGGAAAAAATAACCTGCCTGCTACAGTGGCATGCCAGTAATGAAAGGGGGTTATTTTTGTGTTACAAATGGCATTGCAGGGTTACAAGAGACCTTTAAACCTTTTTATCTCTGGTTGGGTCATATGTAACACAGTGTAACACAAAGCACTAATTAACCAATTCTGCTCCAGAAATCTTTTTAAATGCTTGGAGTAACACTGCTAGAACCCAGGTCACAGGCACAACTTTATATAATATATATAATTAAAAAAAAAAAACTTGCATGTTATGTTAAAAAGAGCATTAAAAAGAATCAATCGTCCACAGAAGCCCTGTTGCATGGCACTCCACATCCCAGACATTCATCCTGGCTTTGTTTTCTTTATGTTTAATGATATTCTTTATGTGGGCAATCTGGAGCCTTCAATTCCCTTAGCCTGTCTCTTGGCTCTTAATGCTGTATTTGTTTGGTAAATTGTCTCCATGCTAATCTTCTTCATCAAATACTTGGGGTCAGATTTGAAAATCTTTGATCAAATCTACTACCACCCAAGCTTCTTCACTGCCATGTGCTTCTGATACGTTCTTATGCACATTAACGGGTCATTTACTCATTAAAGAACAATGAAAAACATGCATAGTATGAGAAGTCCTGCAGGAGACTTTGAACTGTTTATTAAATTTATGAAATCATTTCTCCCACATGACTTTTTTCCTCCTGTATTTTTTTTTAAAGGGATGATAAGAATACTTGCAGAGGGATTCCTGCATGTTGCACAGCCTCCCTTCTCCTCCCTGTTTTGCACTGCAAGGCTCAGAATTGATTCTACAAAACCAAAGCTTTGGCACACAGAGTTTCATCCTGGAGTATCAGAAATAAATGGCAAGTGGAACAGATTTTACCCTTTGCTACATAAGAATCAAGGGGCACATCAGCTCTTGAACATGCCTGGACCACTATATCACTGAAAACAGCAGTGCAGAGGGACACAACCTCCAGTCATTGAGGCTGCCCATGGGCAGGATCACAGCCCTCGTTGGCACTGGCCAAGAGTGTTATTTGCTTTTTCGTGGTTTTCAGTAATGTGCTTTTCTGTTGTGTTTGAGGTCAGAGGGACCACAGAGTGAGCCACTTCCAAATCAAGACTGAATCTTTTTATTTCAAGATTCTTTCCCCTTGCATAATCATTTGTTTCATGTTTTTATTTGCCTGGATTTTACTGCATATGGCACCAAGCAAGTCCAAGTAAATGAGCTCAGCCAAATGAAAAATCTCCCATTTCCTTAACAAAAAAAAAAAAAAAGTATTTGTGAAACTTGGAAAAAAAAATGAGGCACTTTACTCTTCCTAGATAAAGGCCCAATTTATAAAATCTGCTTTTTAACTACTTCTTGCATCAACAATTCAAAAAAAAAAAAAAAGAATCTTCCAGCAGTGTCAATACTGCTCCTGTACAATATCATTTGAGATGGCGATTTGTTGTTGTGTGTTTTTCCCCTCCCCTCTGTTAAAGCAACTTCCAGTACTTCATGGACTGGAAGTCCATTTCCCTGGGTGTCCTCCTACCATTTCCAATAGCTCTCTGATGTATGTGTAATTACATTGCAGGAAGCACTGTACCGGGCCGTCTCATGCACGGTGCATACGGAAAAGAAAACAAAGAGGCTCATGCTTCCAGGAAGTCCTGAAGAGCTGAGTCCTGTTTCGGTCCAATTAATAAAGATATGGTGCTAAAACTGATTAAGTGCTGCCTGATTATCAGCTCTGCTTGGAGCCAGCTTCCTGCTCGCAGAGGAGGAAAGCTCCGAACTGCCCAAGCATTGCCTGGGAAAACCCATCGGAACAATCCCATAAACAACGCAGTGAGATCGTTGGATGAGTTGGGCGAGAGCCCCGCAGTCAATGGGAGGTTTGGCATGGGTTTTAATGAGGCCAGGACTCCAGCCAGCACGCTTTGGGTTTTTAGCAGCCCGTCGGGAAAGTGGCCAACGCCGGGAAGAAAGCAGCTGACCAGCAGGAAGAGGAAGCTCCTGCATCTCCCCACGGCCATCACTTCCTTTCTCCAAGTGCACAAAGGGAGAGGAACCCACTCCTGGAGATCATCACAGAGTCAGCAGTGAAGGAGAAGGGCTCTGCCCACTTTGGCTGCAAATACAGAAGGTTGGAAGGCAACAGAGCACAGAATGACTCATTTGAGTGGTGGAAATCCTTACAGAAATGCTGAGATGATTTTTCCATGTTTACACCTGGAGAAGCAGCATATCAGATGCTGCAGAAGTTAGTGGTTTTTTTCCTGCTTTAATGACCCACAGTTTTCTTCTGGAGTTCTCTCTTAGTTCTCCTGTTTGACCTTCAAAGACTTGGTAGGCTCCCAAGGTAGTGCTCAAACACTAAATGCTCACACGTCCTTGGGGCAACAAAGGGAAACATTGCCAGTGGGGTTCTGTCACACATAGTAAGAGTGCTGATTACACATACATTATTAAAAAGAAAAAGCAAACCAAGGATGAACCTTTTGGTGTTGGGGTCAGTTCAGTGCCTCCTACAACCAAAAAACCCTTCCTGTCCTCTAACTTGAGACATGCACTGGGTTGCAGCCCTTCCTTCAGCATCCTTGCAGCAAGTGACCACACTGAAGCACTGTAGCTTCAGTGTAGCTGAAGCACGTTTCACTTTGAAGTGAGGAAAATTACATCAATCAGGAAAGATTCTTCCTACACATTTTTAAAATGATCTTTATACATTTTGGGAGCATTCAGAATGATATTTTCACAGAGCACAAGGCACTAACAAATTCTGCGTGGTCATTGCTAAAAGCCTGCCATCAGGCTAGAAGAAGTCTAAGATGACATAGCAGACTTCTATTGAAGAAAATAAGTTATTATAATAAAGTAAATGACCATGTTCACACTACTGATTCTGCCTATGGAGCATGTGGTACTTCAATAACCAGAAGTGTTCAAAAACTTGTTAAAGCAATAAAGAGCCATTGTGTGAAGATACCCAAAACCCCAGGAACTACTCCTACAATAGTTTTCCAGTGGAACTGTATTTTTTTCTATGAACCCCAAAACGAAACTTAAGATTTGCTTCTATGATTTATATACCAAGTTTCCCAGCTACCTGCTGCTCCCTTTATTTTCAGTTTGCAATTAAAAGTCCTCAATGCAAATGAAGCTAGAGGTCATAACACCACATAAGCAAAAGGCAAAACTCATCTCTTTCAAGCTAGACCTAAATCACAAGACCTAAATCCTTCCTGTACGTATGGGATAAGAACACATCAAAGAGCACATGTTGAAGGAGATGACGTAAGTCATCTCCATTATTGGCATTTTATGATACAATGAAAGCAGCCATAAGTAAACAAGAGGCTAGCAGAAACAAGTTAATTTAATATAGGTGTCATTTTTGAAGATGAGCACTTCTACTGTAGACAGACATATTAGGGTATTTTTTGCAAGCATGAGAGGTTCACCAATAATTAAGAAGTCTCCTCAGCAGATTTAACTGAATTTAAAAACTCTCCATTTTCTCAAAAGCCAGTTTCTTGCCAGCAGTCCTAATTTCTCAAGCTCCACCAAATGAACAAAGACAATCATAGAAACATTTTTTTTCCCAGGGAAATACACGACTTTCCAGCACTCTGATCCAAGCAGATAAGATATGACCATCCCTCCCAGCCCCAAAACGTTAGCATGTGACTTGTGAGCACTACCTGCAGCAGCACCTCTTGCTTGAGGTAGAACATTAAGTACTTTCAGCAAGACAAACTCTTGCACAGAATAAATATGCCCATAAAATAGAGGTATAGAACAAGCCTGCAGTAGACAACACCAATATAACCACATAGTGCACTTACAGAAGGTGTCTCAGGCAGGTCTCTCCTCACATATACCAGGTGTTGAACCAAGCATTGTTTCCAAGGTTTGTAAGGGTTTTCTCTCATCTGTCCTGCCCTCACTGCCCCATAATTGCTGATGCTGCCCCAAGAAGTTACAAGTAACACGCTTGGCTCTTCTCTCCTTCCCACTTTTTGCTTTGTTCTAGAGAGAGGCCTGAGAACCAGGCTTCTTCTCTGCAGCAAACAGAAGCAGATCAAGTATTTTAATTACTCTTGGGTCGTTTGCACTCTCGTAATTTCATACCCACATATCTTTAATATTTATAGCAGACACTGAAAAGATTTAACATATGTAGCGATTTTCACCAAGTAACTCCACACTCTTCCTGAATACAAAGATGTAATTTGTCACCATTTATACAACCTGCTAAAAATCCAGCTAGTAATTCATGTGAACAAGTTTCTCCTCCAAGATTTTAATTAAAACACAAATGCCTTGCACACTTCAAATTGTAATATCCTGTGCATGTATTTTAACTAATGCCTGATCAGAGGGGGGTTTTGTAAATAAGATGTATTCTCACATCTGAAGAAGTTCCATGTAATTAGCTGAATGCAGTAAAATATATATTTTAAGACGACCCAAAAATAGCAGCCCTAATGAGAAGCATGCAAACTGGAAATAAAGCATTCGAGAAGCAATGAAAACAATCAGTAAGACCAACAGTAAAGCTGAAGGAAGGACTAAAGCAGAATACTATGAGCAGGGCAGCAATTTCTGGTGCCTCAAGGAAAGTTCATATTCTTCCGAGAATTCTGCAAGGAGTTTTTCAGAAAGAAATCCATAAAACAGGAAATTTACCGTAAAATTGAAACGTACCTCACATGGGATCTGGTGGCTGTTTTACAGAGTACGTGTGCTTGTTGGTTCGATGAATACAAAAAGTAAGTTATGATTATGACGCATAGGGGATAAAAACAGCCTCATATGTATGTTTCCCTCAGTGCTTCCTAACAAATGCATCCCCACTGTGTTAGGATTTTTACATGTTAAAGAGAGGTTAAAGCAGTCACTATGGGGTACCTGCATTTGCATGCATATGTATACTTCAGCAACTTGTGGGTTGGGAAACCAGCCACCAAAGGTGGAATCCTGCCCCAAGATGCCTACCAGAGCTCCAGCTGGAGTCCAGGAGCTGCGCGCATTTATCTGAAGGACAGTTGGCCCCAAAGAGTATTTCTCAAGTTGCTGAAAATCTCCCTGGAACAAAATGAAAGTGATAATAGGAACAAAATATAAGAAAATAACTGTACTCTCTAGGGACCCTAAGACCACATCCTTTGTTTCTCTGCAACATTTTTTGGTAACTTTTCAGCTCCGTCACTTGTTATTGCCCAAGCTCCATAGTACTCCTGTCCTCATCTTTGTGCCCTTTATTGCCAGTCTGTAATTTGTTGGTTACCTCAGTCTTAAAGAGCAGACACAAAGATTTCTCCAGAATTCAGAAACAGAAGATGAAAGCGAAGAAGAGACATAACTGACAGAGTGACATTCAGCAACCTGGGAAACGTGCGCGACTTCTTTTTTTTTTTCCTTATTGTTACAATTTTCATAAAACTATGATTCACAATTTCTGGAAAGTAGGGCCGAGTGAAGTGGGAAGGGCTATGAATACCCCCAATATAGTCACACTTTGGTCCTGTCACAGCTGCAGGCTGAGCATCCTTCCTGCTACACAACTTCTGAGATGGTTTCCAGGCAGAGTAGCCACCAGGAATATTCAACCATTTACCATCAGCTTAACAACACAACTCACAGCACAACAACTCCAAACAAATCTTTTACAGAAATAAATCTTTTTTTTTTCCTCTCTCTGTTTTAAACTCAGGTTAGATCAAATTCAGCCTGAAAGGAGTGGCAAGAAACAGTTACAATCGAGCCAGTTTGTGTAATCTGGCTGTATTTGTGGCTTCTACTTTTCTGGGAAGGAGGTCTCAGATGGTGTCCGTGTATTTCTTGTATTTTTTAGTCCTAAGGGAAAGTTGACCTTATTTTCATTTTCCCACTGCCTGAGCCTTCGGTTTGCTGCAGAATTCCAGGAAGAACTTCCTGCAGGAGAACAATATCTGGCATCCATTTCGCTGACTAAGTGAAGGAGCAGTATACTAAAGGGTAGGTCAGGCCCGAGTAAATAAGGTAAATCACTGTTATCCTGGATACAAGGCCTCTGAGGCAAAGCTGTAACACCTTTCAGGAAGCTCATTGCTGCCAGGGAAGGCTGCTGTTCTCCTGGTAACAGCACACAGACAGAGGGGCATTCTTTTATAATGCCTGGTGTGCTTTTTTCACACATCTTTATTCTTTTAAGGCGGCATCAACAGCACTTCCACCTCTTTTGGGCTTAGGAGAGAAGATCTGCTCGGTTTGATTTTTTATTTATTTTGAGGAGTTTTTGTGACTATTTTTAGTAGACAGAAATAAAATAACGCAAGCAATAAGATTGCTAAGAGCTGCTGACAGTCCCCTTGTAGCTTAAGCAGGAATTGGAGTGCACCCTGCCAACAAAGCACGTCTAGGTCAAGGCAGCACGTGAAACCTGCAGTGTCCAATGCTATTCAGCAAATTCACGCTCACCAGAGTAGTTCTGTGTTGGTTTGTTGCTGCTAGAACCGGAGGGATTGATGTTTATTCTATCTGGTGGTTGCTCAAAATGTGAATTGTTTCCTACAGCAACCAGCATGCACGGAACATGCCTTATCTACCTGCCTAGACCCAGCCTAACAAGAGGCAAAAAACAGAGCAAAAAAACGTAGCAGAAAGTGCAGCAGGAGAGCAACAACCATCTCTGAATCCCACCAGAGCTGTTGTGCAAACCAGCTTAGAACACAGAGCATGGTCAGGGCTCCGTTCCCACACCACCAGAATGAGGTGCCAGGTTCATGGCAGAGCCCTCCAAGTAGGTGCCTGTAAACCAGGCTGGCTGGTCCTCATCACCCCTCTCCCTTTATCTTTGCCTTCCCAGTTTGGATGCAAATTACCAAGCAAATTGCTGAAATGTGACATGGTCAGTTTCACACCACTCCAAGAAGCCACTCTGCTGGATACCACAGGGCAGAGGAACAGAAGCACCACCAAGACCTTGTTTGCCCAGCGTGGCCACTTCCTATGCACGTTCCAGGTCCAGCACTCAGAATGAGACCGCAAGCTTTGGATGCACACGGGCCCATTGAACCTTTTGGCTCACTCCTGCATTAACGTGGCCTCTCTGACTCAGGAGTGGGTTTTGTGCAGCAGAGCATTCCTAATAAACACCCACATCTCGTTCAAAACCACTTTCCACGTCGACGCTATTCTTAAATTCTGTGGTTAATCTGGGCTCTAATTTCAGCACTTTTACAGCAGCTGAGAATCCATTGCCTAAAAGTGTAAATCCAGAATGGATTAAATGAAATTTTAAAAACAGGGCCTCTCCTTTGAGGCAAACAGGCATATGGTTTTAAATATTTCAGACTCCTAGCTGTACCTGTGAAACATAAGCCTAAGCAGCTCACTAGCCTGGGTGCTAGTTAGCTAGACTCGTGCAAAAGCTCCGGTACCCTTAAATTAGAAGGCTTTTAGGAAAGCACATTCCTTTGAGTTGACATTGGCAGCCAGATGAAGACACATCGCACCGGTGTGGCAATTATCCCAAACTCAGCTTGGGACAGCGCAAGCGATCTGTAGAGAGCAGTTGCCCTTGAGATGAAGGGAGCAGCAAGGCAAAGCGCACTGATGGATAACCCAGCACATGGTTCTTGAGGGAAAAGGAGGCTCTGGCAGAGCTCCAGCAAGGGTAGAGCAGGCAGCTGCATCTCACTCCGAAAATGCAGCAGCAACAGCCTTCTAGGAGAGGGCAAAGAGGGGCTGCTGCTCTGCAGAGAGCTCCTTGCAATCTGCAGGCGTTCCTCCGGTGCAACCTTACACCGGTGTTTTATTATTCTCGCCAGGGAGGAGCAACATTCTGCAAATGCATTTGAAGTGTAAATATATTAATGCAATACTTTCTCCCAATTAAATAATTTATATACTCCCTTTATAACTGAAGCATGAAAGAACACGCAGCTTTCTGCTAATATTTGAGATGGCAGTGGTTCAAGCACTGCCACTTTGGGGAGCTGACAAGTTGTAGGTAAAACAGGAGTGCGCGTTATCCAGCACCCCTGCGTTGTTCTGTATTACTACATACACCTATGTGCTGTATCACGCCAGTGGAAACTAACATCTACAACACATACTAAATTTTTAGTGCTTTCCCTTAAGTGTGAAGTAGGAAAAGAGATATATTCCGTGGTGCAATATTAAAAATGTATTTTTCCTCCAACGTTTGTGAGAACCTGTAGATCAGACCTCTACAACAGCTCTCCCCAGGCAGGAAAAATCATTTCCTGTCTCTTTTCCCATGAATTTCGCTGCAATTTGCAGGACTTTGTGGGAAATTTGCCACTATTTGTGGGACGCTTCAGTCCTCTATGGGAATTTGCAGTTGTGTACTTCTGCAGCCTGAAGACCTTGCCGAGATAGATATTTCATATGGTGTGATTTAAACATAGTGCTTCACGTGGGGATAGAGAAAGGCCTTGTTTGTTCCAGCTTGCTGGGAATGACGTACTACTCCACATTCATGGAGTTCTGAAATCAGCTGGACAATCAGGAGCCCCATTCATGAGCTATAGGTCAAGGATAATTAGGAAGAAGGAAAAGTGAACCTCTTCCAGCAGAAAATTACAGGTCAAATAGAGAAGAAAGCTCAAGAAGATACAAACCACAACAAAACTGTGTATTACTGAGAAGCAGTTATACCCTGAGCTCACTACTTTTCCTGCTTTTCACTAAATTCAGCTACCCTGTCTCCCAGCAAGCTGAGGAGCAGGTTCTGCAGCTTGCAGGCTGCATCCCAGAGTTTCAAGTGAATGGGACAACACAGTCTCACGCAACATAACTCTTCTGTGTATGAGAGAGAGGAGAGAACTCCTTAAAAGACAGCATCTCCAATACAAAATCGTTACAAGATTAAATATCTGAACTGCAGCTTTGCTTTTGACAGGTGGGGGGGAACTGCTATTAAGTTCTTGCAATATTCAAGTGTTTACCAGTAGCACTGTAGAGCTGGGTAACTCATACCATTTCAAGCCAGAAAGCAGTATTCCTCTGCACAGCTGAGTGAAAACACTCTCTGGCTTTTCCCTTACTGTTTTTAATTATGGGACTTCTAGATTTAAAATGACGGAGAACATTGTTAATTTGATGTTGATTGATCAGATAGAGACCTTTGCAATGCATTGGTGAATTCACTCTTAACAGGCTCTCTTGACTGCCCTTCAAAAAGAAGCATTTCTACTTGATACAATGAATACCTTGTTTCTTTTCATGGAATAATCCTTGTCTCTGCAATGTGAATGAGCGGATTTCAATAGCTAGGGCGCTCACTATTTCATTTTGGTTCCACTTCATTTCTTAAAGGCTGTACATACACCTCAGAAGGCAGAAGAGACCATTTCTGCTACAACCGGCATTGTAAGGAAATCTGTAAAATAAATACATAAAAAGGAATAACAATTCACTTAGCAAACGTGTATAGGCACAGACTTCTCACCTATTTCCCAAGTTCACTATTCCAGTAGTTATTTGGGTACATATTTGCTCAGGCCAGATGTGCTAATATCGTCATGGAAGACAGAGATTTTTAACTTCAGAATTTTCAAAATCTAAAAATGTACCTAACTTCCTAAAGTGATGTTGGCGTTTCTTTTTGAGCAAGCAGAAAGCCACCCTATTACACGATAGTGTGCCATGCCTGTAATTTAAGGAGTCACTGAAAAGTTAAAATGCTCTGTGTTCTCCTGTAAATACTGGGGTTTGTCAGTCACAATCCACTGAACTCCTCCGCCTTCCATACTCACGTACACTAGTTTTGTAATATCATGGCCACAACTGGAATCTGCCTAATAAGAAATCTGTTGGAAAAAGATTTTATGGTCTCCTTTTGCTTCTTGACTTCTGGGCTGATTTCCATTATTCCACAGCCAGCGACAACAAACCTTGTTACTCCACACTGCGGATTTCCCTTTTCACTCATTCTATTTAAGGGAGAACACTTTCTCTACTATGGAAGGGCTGATAACAGTACATTTTCCAGGCACTGCTCCCTCTGATGAGAAAACCAAACCCTTCACCTCTGTTAGCGATGAGCACTAAGCACCGTAGCTGTTCGCAGAGGCAATTCTAACCACTGTCAATGGACCATGCTGAAATTAAGTCATTCCTACAGATAGGTCCGTGAACTATTTTTCTGACCTTCATAGCATTTGTTATACATAAATTATTCAGCTTAAATCTCTCATCTTTCAGATAAGTTTGAGAACAGCATTCTCTGAATTTTTTTTGATGAGCACCACAGCAGGGACTGCTCCACCAGCTTGAACCAAGTTCCTATTGGCTCACAAGAAGCCACCCAAGACCCACACTTCACGTTGAGGGGTCCGATTTTTCCCCTCAATCATTTGGTAGAATACTTTTACATTGCATGCATTTTTCTTCCCTCTACAGCAAAAGCCACTGATCTGGTACTTAACGAGACAGACAATTCATAATTCATGTGCTCACGTTAAACCAGGTAATGCCATGAAATGGTGGAACCTGCTTTTCACTAAATTTTTAAACAGTGCTTCTGAACACCGAGGGGACCACGAGCACCTCAACAGTATGTAATATTAACAGGCAAAAAGCTACAGTTATATAACATTTATGTGACAAATCAACAAAAGCACAGAAATTCACGAGGCAAATGCTCCATCCGCAGCTCGTTCATCTACTTTCTGCTGTGACACACGAACACAGAGGAGCTGGATGGGGAGCCCACAAAGCGCAGCACATTGATGCAGGTCACTGCTGGCTTGGACCCAACTGCCTCTGCACTTACTGACTTGAGCCTGTAAGACATCTCTGGTCCAATTCTTCTTCAGCAAAGAGGTTGTATCAGTGCTGCTACGCAGGGTGATGGAGCAAGGCCTCCAAATACACAATTCCATGTCTTAACAGAATGTGCTCTCTGTCATCTGATCACGATGCCCAATATGTCTGTCATCTGATGGCTGGTGCTTCTCGACTTGGATTTGTCATTCTGGCAAATATTTTGGAATTTTAAGAGACTGAAGCTGGGCCAAAACTCTTGGCTTGTTCAAATCAAAAAGAATTTGGCAAATATTTCTTAAGATACATTTGAGATTCATAGGGTGTCAAGCTTCATAAGTACTTAAAACCTCAGTGAAGTCAGTGATTTTCTAACTTTTAAGCACATGTTTTAAATATCCCTAAACTAGCACGTCACTCATTGGACAAGTCTACAACAGCAAGTGTCCTACAAAATTCTTGTTCGTTAGTCACCAAAACCAGAAATTGAAACAAAAAAAATAAGAAAAACTGATCCTTGTCCATCACATAAAGGTGAACCAAAATGGCTCTAGTGACTGGATTTCCTCGCATGCCCAAGTTCCTTCAGCCAGGGAACCAGAATCACCACACGTGACTTGCAGCTAACTGAGACCAACTCAAAACAGAGCCAAACTTGGAAAACCAAACTAATTGTTACAGATCTTTGCAGTCCACTTAATAGCAAATGACAGCTTTTCCCCAGCAGAAAAAAAATGCCATTTTCATATAATTATGTTTCATTTTTATAATTCAAAAAACATGCATATTTTGAAGAAAAAACTGCTTTAAGATGCCTGTACAATCCTACCTATGAGGCGCTAGCCAACACCACTATAATAAACTGTCATTCAAAGGATAGCAAATTTACATAGGGTACTAATGCATGGTAATACATGTAATACAACTCAGCAAAAGGCTGAATGAGATGAAGCGATTTCCTTGGCTTGGGACCGCCCAGATGAGGGTGTTATTATCACACAAATTAGTATGACTTGAATGTCTCCCTTTAAACGTATTAGGATAACAATAAAGACAGTTCACCCTAATATGACCCGCTTCTTCCATAACATTTAACACAGTCTAATTAAAAGTGCAAATCTGTTACCACTGCAAATAAAAAATAATGTACCTCATATTATTTTAGGACTCTATATTGTTATTTAAAAAAAGTACTAAGTAATACATCCTCTAAACTAGTAAAGGAAAAAAGATTTGAACAAGAGAAAAAAAGAAAAATTTAGGTTTCATCAACTTTTTTTGAAAAAGGCATAATCTAGAATTTGTAGTCTCAACATACTGCAGCACTTTTTATGCTTTAACAATGGATAACTCATGTTTTTTGAAAACTGAAATTTCTTATAGACTGATTAAATGGAACAGGAACACAAGGAGGTGGGGTGGATATCCACTATTTTTTGTTGACATCCATTAAAGACAATCCAGCTACTAAAATCTCCCTTTGTATACAGAATCTAGATTAAAGTATATATTAATTACAGCGTTACATGCCTAACGAGTAAGAATATGCTTCCTGAATTCAAGAGTATGTTACAGAATTTTCTTGATATCAGTGAATGTTGTAAATCTTTTTCAAATTTGTTGCTTGAAATGCTGAATTAGCATAAATAACACAACCTTCTCTTAAACCTTTGCCTACGAAGACCATTTGATGCTTCCAAAGCTAATATTAACTTCCATCAGAAATGTTACCTGAGAGATACTGTAGATAAATATCAGATGAAGCAGACAAATCCATTGCTTTACCGTGGCTTTCTCTACTTCCCTTCACACACACCCCTCAACTTTCTCACCCTTGAAAAGCAGATTGAGAGGCTAGAGCGCTACAGAGGTTGGAGTCTCAAGTCTATTAGATTGGGTTCAACTCTTATCTGCAGGAGTAAGCCAAAACTGGAACTGAAGCACATCTCAGCCAAAGTGTTGGCTCAGCTCCAAAATGCATAGTCAAACCAAATCATGCATTTTGGAAACTTCATATATACTGGACTTCCAAATACAAAGAAATTGACTTTGCTGCCTACGTATGATTTTATGCTCCTGCCTTCATACTTACAGTAAGAGATTTTTAAAGTACAAAGGGCAGTCACGCATTCAGCACCATTGATCTGCAGCAGAAATAGGCCACCTACCTAAACCGTCCGCATTTAAATATCTCTTGCCTAAACCTGAAAATGATGACTACTATTCCTCATTTCTCATCATAAGCTTCTTATCCCAAAAGAGAAACATCAAAAGAGAAAGACCTTAAAACATTAAACAAACACAAATGTTAGACCTTTTTTTTATTAAAAAGAAAAAAGAAAGAAAATCTAAGACAAAGCCAAGTATTTCACCAACCAAGAAAAATAGGATGGTGTTAAGCTCTAGGTCAGGATGTTAATGGTGTTAGAACAGGTCCTAGGGCTAAGGTTAATGATGGTATCTTCCATCATAATCCTAAATGTAAAATACTTGCTATTATTAGAATCTTTTATTCCTAATCCTGTTAAATTTCTACTCTCACAGTGACTTGGAGAGTCGGAGAAATAGAGCACAGGTCAAATAACTCCTCGGTGTTAAAAATTTCTAATTCAAATGGAGTTTTTTTTTTTTTTTCTGGTGGTGCATGTAAGTTAATTTCCATTTAATCTGCTTTTTTTTTTCCTCCCCCTTTAACCAAAACTATGATATTTGCTAAGAATGAAAAGTCAATGGGAAAACACTAGGATTTCACCTTCGTGGCTGTAGCCTTAAATAAAATCAGGGAATATTTAGGGGGCAGGAAAAGGAGGACAAGGACCATTCAGCAAGCACTCACCATGCTGAAGTCACAGCACTCATTAATTAAGTACATTAGTCTGCGGCTCAGACCCAGCTTGCTCTAGTTTCTAGAAATATCTGTTGCATCCTCACAGCCAAGGCTTCAGGATCCTGATCTGTCCTGCAATAATTCCTTAAGCCCAAAGCTATGAGGGGATCTGGGCACCACACAGACTCCCCCCTGGCAGCCCTAGTCAGTGCGGCTGCTTGTACCAGAACAGGCACAGCATCAGGTCACACCTTTTACTTCCCCCATTTCCTATGGCTAGAGGCAATCAGCACCCAAAAAGCCCCTTGGGTCACCAATCCAACTTGCACCTAGCATCTGATTTACAGAAAACATAAAGGATTTGTGCTTCAGAGGCTGAACTTCATCCTCGGTATTCATGGCCCTTGATAACAACAAAAAAAGCATCTTCAGAGAAACTGTCTATAGCTATCCCAAGGAAAAAGGCAGCTGACGTGAAGTCATTTGCACAAGTGTGAATTTAGCCTGAAACCCAGAAGCAAAGGCAAAGCCATGAAAATGGCCGATGAAGCTCAGGAGCCAAAGCTCTGGCACAGCTGCTTTTATTTTTTCCTTGACTTCAGAAAAATCTCTTCCATCAGACTTGCCACAGCTGCCAACACCTGGCTTTTGACTTTCTAATTTTTACATAAAAATAATACCCAGGTATACAAAAATATCAAAGGAAGATGCTCTTGTAACATATGGTCTACATCCTGCAGGCTCCAGAGGTGAAATATGGATGGAATCAGAAAGCCCATCCTCATCCTAGCGTGAATATGGCTGCAAGTTATTCAACATATTACTCAAAAACCTTGAGATTTTCAAAAGTTAGGGGACATTTAAGTTATTTCCCTCCAAGAGATTAATCAAATCATCCACTTACATCCACCAATTCTACTTTAATTTTAGGGGCTACTTTTACTTTCATAGAATATGTTGTTTCCAGGTAATAGAACTGTCCTTGCTCACTGATCTCACTCAATTCAGTAACCGTGCTTAAGAAGAGATCCTACTTTTGGATTTCAGTTTTTACACAATAAAAGCAACACTATTGTGCCCTCGTTTCCTTAAAGTGACCTAATATTTAAGGAGAAATCAAGGTGCACACCACAGTCACCTCTGTCAAATCAGAACCAGCAGATGGGCATTGGCACCCCCAAATGGAGTAATTACATGGCTAGCTACCCATCTGCACGTGATACTACCTAATTTGCACACATGGGCAGAACCTGCGTTCCTTATGGGCTGTGGGCAGAAAAGTTTTGTGCAAGTGACCGAGGCACCGTGCAGATCTCAGAGATGTCAACACCTACACATGAATGTTTGATCCCTCAAAAAAAAAAACCAGTTATAGAAGCAAATTGCAATCCCACGGCAATCGTTTCTGCTATCATTACGAAGCGCAAAATATTCTATTAAAATGGTGCTGTTTGCAACATAATGTATTTTAAAATTACTAAAGATGTTTGACTTTTCAAGAGAACCAGTTTGGAAAAAATGTGAAACCGCTTCAATGATTTTAAAAGTAATATGCTATACATTGCTACAGTCCAGAACCGAGATCAGCTCCAAATTAAAGCACCTATAAAACATCTGTAGTGCTCTGATTATTTTAAATCACTTTGCACTGCTGAAGTCCAGATTCCCTATCACTTTCAAGCTGAAACACTCATGATAAATTTGAAGAGCTCTAATAATTTTAAATCATTGTGTACTGCACATGCTCAGAACCTTGATCACTTCCAAATTCAAGGGCATATAAAAATTTGAAGAGCTTCAATTATTTTAAATCACCATGTGCAGTGTATAGAGTGATTTAAAATTGTTGTAGTGCTTCACATTTTTTTAAGCACTTCAGTTTGGAAGCGAGTCAAGAAGCATTCCAGCCTAGCAGCTAAGGCACACTGGGCTGGTTTTAAAATGTAGCACTCATCAGAATGGGAAACTGAACTAGAAACCTTTCTGGGGGTGGGTGTAGGAAAAAAAGCAACTACAATAATTAGCATGTTCTTTAAAAAGACTTGGGAGTTACAAGAAATAACATTTTCTCGATCAGAATTAAAACCAAGGTATTAAGAAGGCAATCTTATAGGGTTAGGATTTCCCCATGTTTCATCAGGATGGTAAGGAGTGAAACACACAAAATTCCTGTTTTTATGGCTGAAATTTGTTGATAACTTCCATTTAACCAACCAGCTTTTCATCCCTTGTCTGAGACAGTCTGCCCTTGGCTGTTGCTCGAACAAGTAGAAACCTCTACATTTTGGGGGTTTGTGGCTTTTAGCTGGCCTTGCCCGATTTAACACCCATCTCCAGCCACAAATTGGATGATGCTGCAACGTGACAGCTTTGGGAACAAGTAAGGATCACAGAATCACTAAGGTTCAAAAAGACGTCTAAGGTCATCCAGTCCAACCCCACCCCATCCCACCATGCCCACTGACCACGTCACTCAGTGCCACATCTCCACAGTTCTTGAACACCTCCAGGGATGGTGACTCCACCACTTCCCTGGGCAGCCTGTGCCCATACAGCACCACTCTTTCTGAAAAGAAATTTCTCTTAATATCCAGTCTGAACCTCCCCTGCCTCAACTTGAAGCCATCCCCTCTTGTCCTGTCGCTGCTATCTGGGAGAAGAGGCCAATTACTCCCTTGCTACAGCCACCTTTCAGGGAGTTATAGAAAGCAGTGAGGTCACCCCTGAGCCTCCTCTTCCCCAGACTGAACAATCCCACTTCCCCCAGCCACTGCCCATAAGACTTGTGCTGTGGACCCTTCCCAACTTCATTGCCCTTCTCTGGAAACTCTCCAGGACAGCCCAGCGTGGGCTGGAACTCCCTTCCCCCAAACCCAGGTGGGGACATCCATGGTGTTCAGCACTCCCAGGTTGGCAGCCCTCACCGCTCCCACCCCGAGCTCCTTCCCAGCTACATGTTGGTAATTGTCCCTTTTCTCTCTGCACCAAACCAGACAGAGGGGCAGGGAAGGTGATTTGTTTAACTTGGTGGTCGTCTCTGTCGCCTGCAGGTCTGCACATCGAGCTGGCCGGGCAGTGCCCAGGAAGCAGGGCATCCTTCATAATTCTGCTTCAGTGAAAACATACTGTCCTGCAGTTAGCAGGAAAAAGGGAAAAAGAGCCTGAAGGCGCTGGAATAATTAAGCGAATGCAGTGACAGCTGTGGCAGGTCCTGGGCAGGACTGGCTCCACTGAGCTGAATTAATGGCATCAACAGCCCAGCATCTCCATTAACATTTGATCATTAATTATTACCCTCTGACAGTAAGTTCTGAAACCTTCTTATGAGTGGTCTGTTATTAATCTGCCTTACCTGCCCTGAAAATCAGGCACATCTCCCACCTAAACAGAGAGGCTTTGCTTTAGTTTTATCTCCCTTAGGAAATAAAAAAAAAAAAAAGGGAAAAAAAACAGCAATTGCTTTCAGGATTAGTTTAGTGAATAATACCCACAGAACTACCTCTAAATTAATTGGGTGCATTCTGGAAGCATCAGCAACATTCCTAGCGTGTTCTTATGTTGACTTAAACATAACACTTACCTAGTGCACGTTACTAGCTGCCTTCACTTAATATCCTCAGAGGAAAGCAATGTGGGCGCAGCTCTTGAGCTGCCTGCCATAACCAAATGAAGGGCTCAAAATAAGGAGTTGGAGTTGTTGTGTTTGTTATTTTTTTTTTTTAAGCCCTGCACAGCTGATGTTCTCAGCTTCTAAACAGTCCAGAGATCGATTTATCAAACCCAGTTCAGCAATCTGCTACCATCGGAAGAAGACCTATTGCAAAAGCCAAACAACACCCTGCACCTTTAGTTTGTGAAGGCAAATGAGCACAAAAAATAATCTAGGCTTCTTTAAAAAGAAAAGGAAAAACAATATTGAAGGCCTAATTATATCACACAATTTGCATTTAGCAACCTTTGTACAGCCATTTGGCTCACGGTCATGTTAAAGGGGAGTTATAGCACATTAATTTTCTTTGGGTTTTTTTTTTTTTTTTGGTTGGTTTGGTTTTAGGTTTGCTGCTTTTGGTTTTGCTTTTCTCTCTCTTTTTTTTTTTTTTTAAATAAGCCATCACATCTTGCAATTCGTATGAGCACCAGTAAGGAGAATATTAAAAAATAACAGTAAAAAGGATACTAGTTTTCTACCAGTAAGCTTGCAGCAGCCATTCCCCAGCCTGAGGAGCACCATTCTGGAGGGTCCAGGAACCCCCTCCTTTTCTTGCTGAAGGAGAGGCAAGTCACCAAATCAGCTTAGTTGCCTCTTTGACCTTTTCACAAAGCACGGGGCAGCAGAAGATGCCTGGGCCAGGTCTCTTGCACCACAGTGGCTTTTCTGATAAGAGAGCCAAACGGACACCAGCAACGACGACCAACCTCGTCAGTAAGGGGGGAGGGACAGAAAGAGGAAGAACACACAGGTGTCCAGCACCCGCACAGCCCAAATAGAGAAGGGGACAAACGGAGGCATTCAGTCTCCCCAGTCACAGCAGAGCATCGTCCCCAGGGCAATGCAGGGGAACCGCCACCAAGCCCAGGGAACGGGTCAACCTGCAGGAACCGCTCTCCCATGGTTCTCAGAGTATTTTCTTCTAGAAGACATTTCAACTTTTTTTTTTTTTTTGATGCCTTGAATCGTCTCCCCCGTTCCCTAAGAAAAATAAGAAATTTAAATATGGAGAAAGTGTTGTTGTTGTTTTGTTTGTTTTTTAATAAGATACCTTCAGAGTCATGGTTGCTTATACTGTTTTGGAGCAAACATAAGAGGATAAGTATTTTCAGAGGAGGCCGTGTTCGAGAGCAGATGGTTTCTGTCTTCTCGCAGAGAAGCAGCAACTATACAGGCATAGCAGTGCTCAACACTGAGAAGATGGCACCCACGTTTTGGGGCAGACAAAAGGATGATTCGTGAGAATCTCTTGGGATTTTTTTTTTTTTTTTTTTTTGATCCTTTAGTATCACAGTTAGCTGTGAAACAAGATATCGTGCATCACCACAGGCTCACTCTGGTTTCACTGTGAATATACCACTGCGCCGATGCACTCAGGTCAGCCAGGCAGGGGCAGTGACTTTGCTGCAGCCCTGAATTTTCAGGGATTGGCAGTTTTTCCCACAGTTAAGCAGTACCTCTCAATCAAGTATTTCAGCAAGCTTGAAATAACCTTCAAGAAGTAAACACTATTGCTCCTTTTCATAGCTTGGGAACGTAGGGACCAAGACCTAGGTTTTTCTTTGCTACAGACTTGTGGTACTAGATACCTGCAATCTAATTTTCAAGAACGATGTGCTGCTCTCTGTCCTTGCATTCTGCTGGAATCACCACATACACAGCTTTTCCAGAGTTTGCAGCTGTTTCAAGCACACCTCACTCCTCAGGTACCCCGACCTGCAGACCCCTTGGAAAGAACTGATCTTAAAGCTTTACCCCAGTACGAATGGCCTCATCCTACAACCACCTGTGAATACTTTCCATCTTAAGCAGAAGTGCTCAGCAGCCCTAGAAACCTGGACGATGTAAGCAGATGTGTTGGTCTCAAAGCAAGGAACAGCAGCAGCGAGGCAAAGGGCTCAGTTACGGCATGCATGAAAAGTCAATGTTTTTGCACTGACCTTTCCCTCTCAAAGGTGAGACTGGAATAGATTTCTGTAACCCTACAGGGAGTTCTACCACTTGCAAACCTTGCAGGTATTTGGGAGGTTATTAAAGAAAACACCCACCCCACAAGATGAAAAAGTTCAAGGAAAACTAGGGATAATTAAAATGCCTAGCAAGTTTTCCTCTGCCTTTCTCCTTTCTTATAAAGCACTTTTAATGAAGACAGGACTATTTCACTAATAAAAAGTACCACAATGTTATGTATTTACATGGCACTCAACATTTCAATAGTTCAAGCTTTTCATTACAAGTCAAGATCATTCCATTCCTTGATGTTCTCATGTAGTAAGAAATATAGATTAAGCAGCATTTTCTAATTTGATTTACTGAGCAGATGTGTTCTTCGCAAAACACATCAATTATCCACTCTTATCCAAACTCTTGATATCAAGAAAACATCACAGAGTATCTTCAAACAAAATACACAAACATACGTAAGCAAATACGAAATTCAGAAACGTGCTCAACAAGTCTGAAATAATCTTAATAGCTGGAGATCCAGAGGTCGTCATACATAGAGGCTTCCAACCCCTACACAGAATTCTGTGATTCTGGATTCTGCTGATACTCGCTTTTATTATGTCCTAGAATGCATTTGGATCAGAGCACTACCCATCCTCACCTGGATCTAGCAAACAGGACTGTATGAGATAACTGGATTAAAACTGCCACTGAGGTTGTAACGAAACAAAAGCAACTCAGCGCTCTCCCTCATACCTCATGGATAAGCAAAGCAAGCTGAAATGAAACAAAAACCCACACACAAGCTGTGATTTTAAGAACAAACCAAGCCAAGTCTGAGGACTCGGTTCCTGAGCAGTGACCAGAGTTTTCTAAGAGTTTCTAGCAGTATGTTATCACTGCGATGTACCCCTTCATTCAGACCAGGGTTCAGATGAGATGAAAAATCCATGTGCATGTGACTAGGCTTTCAGAACTATTTCATAGGTTACTTTCTGTCCCAATAAATCCTTTCATCTCAGCTGCTCCTGTTGCAGTATAATTAAAGCAACATATGAAGCTGATACACTCAGTTGTTATGAATACCAGAGATATACCAAAGCAGTCAGAATACTATTAGCACTGTTTTTTACTGGTTTTACAAAGAGTTACACTACACAGCTTTGGATTGGTATTAAAACAAAAGGATCATGTTAGCCTCTAATTGCACTGAAGTTATAGATCTGAAATTCACGCAGAGAAAACGCTCTTTGATGAAGAGCTTGAATCCATTTCAAATATTTGTCACATTTCAAGAGAACTGGGTATTTCCTCAAAGTAAGCAAGCTGAATAATTCACAAGTCCCTTACCAAGCCAATAACTTCCCACTTCTTTCTCTAGAATCAGATAGCTTGGAAAGTAACAATATGCAACACACAACTTTCAAATCTTAATTGTAAGCAAAGTGGAGAGAAGAAGAGAGAACACTTCACAGAAGTTAGCCAGCACAGGGAGCCTTCAGACCAATTCCTATTTTTAATACAATCAGAAGCTTTTAAGAAAAGTATTTATATACATACACTTTTTTTTAAATTAACTTCAAGATTTCTCAAAAGACAGATGGTTGTGACTAAAGTCTCCAGTATCCTTGGCTATATTTATCCAGCAGTGCTAGTTCGTGCATGGTCCATACATCACAGACAACATCCTGCTCTGTTTGGGCTGCTGATGAAAGCAGACAGGCAGCACCTGAGTTTGAGGTCATGCTCTGAGTTTCCTCAAAACTACAAGGATGCAATTCTAGCCTCAGCATAATTCGTACTACGTATGAGGGGATGCCCAGTCTTGGACTCTTTCACTTATTCAAAGCCAAATTCAAAGTTTCTTACATTAACTTTTTTGGAACTATAGCTGTTACAAAGCCATCACAATGTTCATTAACAAGTGGGTGCTTTCTTTCAGAGGCCCAAATAGCCATTTCTTAGGATAGCTTGTGCGTCATGCTGTGGGAGTGAGACAGCAACAAGGCAAGTCTTAAGCCAAGTTATAATCCTAAAAGAAAATTTGGTCTTCGACAATAAATCATCAAGAACATGTTTTTCATATAATGCTAGCCAATGCTGACCAGTTGTGCCAGCCAATAACCCTCTAGCCACTTTGATACCAACCAAATGAAGTACAGATTAAACAAACCAGGTTTCCTATGCCTTTGAAAGCAAACAGTCACAATGGATTCAAAGCCCTGCACCATGTACATTGAACAGCCTTGCCAGGAGGAGAGCAGGGTATGGGTGGTAACAAAATAGACTGGCATTTGCACTAACCCACTGCAGGGTGCTTTGGGGGCAGGCTTATGCACATTTCTTCTTCAGCCCATCCCCAAAAAAGCACATTTGAGGGCCACTCTAGGAAAAGATCTGTGAGCCAAGGAAGAAGAAACAGCCTTCAGCTCAGTGTGGAAAGACAAGGTTCCCCAGAACTACAGAACGTGCTGTCCACTTCCCCGTAAACATTGAATCACTCGTGACTGCACACTAGGACTGTCAAAAGGGTACTGGAAGCTGTTAGCACCTGATGAACTTCATTTCTGTGAAACTGAGCACATGTCCTTCTTTGCCTTTAGCTGGTACCTTCACTGGTAAAGTCAGCAAAAAACCCGCTGACCAAGTGTTTCCCAGTCTTTAGACTTCCACATCTTACCTGGATTTGTTTTCTGATCTAACTTGGTTTTGAACAGCCTCCTGTGCACTAGGGTGTGATAGGATACATAGCATCAGAGACCTCGTTACTGGTGGCTGCACCCCCGAAACCATTAGCTGTTTTCAAAGAGTAACCACCTATGCTCACTGAAGCCTGTATGTTAAATGTCTAAGCCTTGTAACATTATTTATCTTTTCTTGACAAAGGGGCTTTCAGAAATTGGTCAAATTCATCCCGGGCCTATCAGTGCAAGTGCAATTACAGCAAGGAATTGTCTGTCCTCACTCATTTTTACCATTCAGATTACAGAGAGACAGAAGCTCGAGACTCACATGAACCACTTGGTAGCAATCTGATTTTCCAAGGCTTTTCTTTGTCAGATGGTGGAAGTTTGCAAACAATGGCTGTAACTCCAGAAAATATGTCTCAAAAGTTTTCAGCATATTGTATTTCTCTCCGATTGTATGCAAGCTAATCTAACTGCATCCTGAGTCTTAAACCACCCGAAGCGTCTAGTTATCAAGTCAATGGGAAGCAATATTTCACAATTCAACCTGCAACTCACTTGCCACCACACATAAATCCCTTACATCCTACTCCTCATCATGCTTTGCCTTCATTTATTATTTAATAAACTGTTTATAAGATCCCTAATTGTAAACATTTGTTAAAGATATCAAACCTAGAAATGGGCTAGAATGTTTCCCACCTAAAGTTTTAATGAGTTTATAATACCTCCAGCCCATATGCTTCAAAAACGTTATCCTCAATTATGTAACAGGGGGTATGCTGCTGATATCTGTTAACAGCTAGAACAGCTGTGGTTTTCTGCTTTTTTGTGCTGCTCAGGAGAAGCAGCAAGTTCAGCTTCCTTTTTTTTTTTTTATTTGGTTGCAAAACCTCTGAGCTGAACAGGTGTGTGCAATCACGAACCACAGCAATGAGCCCAAACTGCTGCTTTTCTAAAAATTCCACCAGTCAGTGACACACGCTGGTCAAGGTTGCACAACCTTGTTTTCCACAGGCTGTTTCTGATGATTCATTGCCCTCACGGAGGTGAATTTCAATTATCGTTAATATGCTTTTTTTTTTCCTGTACTGTACAAAGAACTTCCTCATTTTCATTTCTTCTCCTCTTCCCCCCTAGCTCTCCTAAATTAAGTGAGTTTCCCTGTTAATCGAGAAACTACCATGAACATTAAAGAGAAAAATCTCTCCTATTTATCCCCAGAGCAGATTATCACAGCAGAAAGTTCACTGTATTACTTTATCCATGTCAGCCTGTGTCGAAGTGCTCCTCTGTTACCCAAATCGCTTCATTCCTTCGCTTCTAACGATTGGCAATGCCCTCAGTGTAGTTGTGGGGCTGCTTTTGCAAGAGACATTTAGTCAAAGCTGCCAAGCTAAACCCACACGTGGGTGAGCTTACAGCTCTGTTGGAACCAAAAAAATGGATCCAGCATGAACTTGACCTTCTCATAGTTCCTGCACTTCACCAGACTGAGGGGAGAGATTAAAAAAAAATCCCCATTCTCTGATTGTCAGGTAGTTTGAGGTCTTATTTCATTTCAAAGAAAAGAAGTGGAAAAACCAAGGAAAGCTTTAAGAGTCACAATTCATGCTGCTTCTGTCAGTAATTCATTCCCTAGCTCTGCATCTCCACCTAAAACTCAGCAGACTGTAAGCAAGAGGAGGGATATGAAAAAGAGCCACGTCTTCAGCAAGCCAAACAGTACCAAGAACAGCAACCATGAAAGTGGGCATCACGCTTATTTCACTTTTATGTCTTCACCAGTTCTGTCTGCAAATACAGAGAATGTTTTGTTTTGTAACAGCTGCTTGAAGTGTTCACAAAGAAAGAGGAGTTTGTACCTAGAGAGCAGTTGTCTGTATTCAGTGTTGGCTCCTACTGACGAAGCATCACTTGGAACAGAAACTAGGTTTCTCTTCTCTAGGGAAGCTGAGCTTTCATCAGGTTTTACAAATGTACGTGTCTAGGGGCACATCCTTCCTTCCCCACTGGAGGGAAGGGCTTCAGAAAGAAGAGCCTGAGGCTCCATCCCCCATCTCGTCCTCTTCACCCAACTCATGGTTTCCGAGAAGCTCTGTCTGGCTGACACGGTAAAGCAGGAGGCAGCTAGGGAAAGCCCTGCTTTGTCTTATTTGCTGGACTTCAGCAATCCTGGATTTCTCAGAAGTGCTTAAACTTTATCAACACACACTCGTATCTAGGGAACGTAAGTTCATTCAGTGCTTAGGTGGCAGCAGTATCTAGAACCTAAAGGGTCTCATTTTTAGGCCCAGTTCCCAAGTAGATGCTTAATCTCAAGTCGTTTTCTGGAGTCAAGACCTACAAAACTTCAGTAATCCCACCTAACATGCAGTTTTTGATATTTTATATCTGCAAGGACCTAAGCTTTTAACTTCCTGGAAGTACTCCAAAAGCTGGTACTGAAGGGATCTGAACGCTGTCCCCAGGTCAGACACCTTTGTAGCAAACGTGCTTCCTACAGCTCTCTCCCAGTATAACGTATAGAGCCCTGCATGCATCCTCCTCCAAACACTGAGGACATCCTTCAAACCACATCAGTCACCTCTCTGCAAGACCAGTTGTTACAAAGAAGGCACATCAAAATCTGAGACCATGAGTTCTGCTTCAAAGGAAGTTGAATGATAAAGTTCAGGACATCCAGAAAGAAGGAACAGAAACTTTTTTCTCAACACTTCATTTGGAACCTCATGACTTCAGATTTTGCAAGTGCTGAAGGAAAGATACATGCACAGTGTGCAAGCACAGGCAGAAAACCTGTGATTCACTGGCCTGCGGTCTGTGTATTTAATTCCTGAATCACAGGAGCTATAATTGCAGTTACTGTTCTTCTATCAAACTATAATCAAATAGCCCAGAAGAATCGTACAGAATCAACCAGAGAAATAGCCACTAATAAGTGACAGCATCATCCATTCTATAAGGAGGGACATGAAAATCCTGATTCATCATTTAATTTCTGAAATCAAATCACAGATGACCACTATAGTTTACCTCTTAACAGCAAAGGAGAAAATAAATCTCCTTGCTGAAATAATGGTCCAAGCATTACTCATGTGGAAGACACTGCAGCCAGAAACCTGTTCTACATTTAGTACCTGTCATGCACTGCTCTAATAGTTAATGGATGGTTTAATAGATGATAGTCTACATCCTAGAAGAAGCCAGCATTTATAGCCATTTATAAAACCACCACCACAACAATAATAATAAAATATTTACTTAACTTTAAGAGTTATTTTAAGTTCTAATACCTGCATGCATCTTAAATGCACTGAGTGCACATAATAGGATGGTCACTGGTGTAGCTTTACCAGCTAAATTTATATGCTCCTAAGGTCTTACAACAGTCAGCACCTGCAGAGTTACTCTTGTCATCCACCATCTTTTTCCCCCTGTGTGATAGCTGCACATTTTACATAGGTGTATCGGTCAAAACATGATTTGTATCACTATATTGGTTCAATAATACGGAGCCTAGGAGAAAGAAAAGACCTTCCTAGGTATTACAATTATGTCGGAGAAAGATAACATGCATAATGTAGATTATCCTAAATATCAAGTGTAAGATTATGCATCTTACTCTGCGCTCCACAAGTCAGAGAAGCCTTATCACCGTATTTAAGCATCCTAAATCCCCCAAACAGTTAGAACAAGTAGTATGGTATTATTTTTACAGGAATAAAAAAATAAATAGCTTAAGGAAAAGAAAATCTACCTTCTCCAGGGGGTCAGAAGGCGAGGACTTCTATTCAGTAGAGAAGACCACTTCCTTCACTCCATATCACCTTATGGCTACTATTCAGGACATACCTTTTCACACTCCAGCTGGGACAAGCGTTACCAGTGCTTCTCCAGGAAGGACACAAATACCATTGATTTGTAGTTATTTTCTCTAGTTCACGGCAGTGCCGTCATATCGTGGTGGCACATCGTGAATGCCCTCAATTTTTTAACTGCTGTGGAAAATTTAAGGAGACAACAAAGGAAGTTTGGCAATCAAATAAATCACGATCATTTGGGCTAGGAAGCTGCCAAGCCAGCTTTTTGGCAGCAGATAAGAAAAAGGAGCCTCAAACGATTAATGAGTGTCTGGAACACGGCAGAAGGACCCGGCCAGTGACTGTCCGTGTTATATTCAGGGAGAATTCCTTCATTGTGTTTCATTACTTGTGTTAATGGGGTGGCGTGTAACGTAGCAGTCAAAAATCTCTGGTTTCTCAAAGGAAGAAAATAAAGTTATTAGGATTCTTTCTTGCAACTTAAAGAGTTTTTCCTTCTTTATAGATTCTAGTGGAATAGCTAGTGTCAGTGTGGTATATTTGCACACCATTTTTTTCATAGAGAAAAAGGGTACTTTGAGTCAATTTGGCTACATCTGTAGTGATGTGTAAGTGTTTGTACTGCTGGTTAAATTCTTTGATTACTTCTCATTAGGGATCAGGGAGCAGTGATTTGGTATTTCAAACACTTCAAGCCCAGGCCAAAATCAGATTTATGTCAGTCCAGTGTAGGATTTGTAATTTAATTTAAGGCCATGGCTACAACTCACAAAAGTGGAGGTGTGATCAGATTGCATATTGGGCACTGAATTGTGGAAATGAAGCTCACAGTTTAAATTCAGGTCAGCTCAAGAAAAGAGAAGATGCCACTATATTTACAGACTTCATCTTTTGGTGTAGAAAGAGAGGCTACGCACATTTGGGACTCCAGACTTATCTACATACATATCTGAAATATTTTAAAATATTTTTGCTAAATTACATCCAGATATGTTGTAATACAGAATAAGGCTCTGTCCGAAACCTGCTGCATCATCCAGTCATAGTTAAACACTGAGCATCAGCTCAATAGTAGAAAACCTTTTATTGTAAATGTAGATCTGGATGAGATCATCCGAGTTTCACCAAGACTACAGAATTCCATCCTGTCAGAGGAATATCTGCATTTTTGCTAATACAACATTCAGCAAACGGTACATTTCTAGTCAAAGAAAAAGAATGTTTAGCACCAAAGATGATAGTTTTAAGTTTAGCTTATTAAACTCTTGAGCAATGAGATTATATAAGATCCCAGTGTCACAGATACTCCTTTGTACCTCATAAACAGTAACAACTAACAACTGTTTTAAATGCAGCACTTCCTCCATGACTTAAGCAGTTTTTTTCTAAGTGACTTTGAAAATATTGTTTCCTAAATATCTTAAATATCCTAAAATAAGTCAACAGTTTTCATTTGTAACGCGTTAGAAGTGTTAAAAAAAATTCTGCTAAAGTTAAGTGTTAGGAAAAAAAATACCAAAATATCACTTTAAACACACACATACATATATGTGTATATAAAGAGAAGTGAAAACAAATTTCAACATTCCCACAAATGTTTCTCTCCAGCAAGCTAGTTGCACATGCGTTAACATCAGGTGAACAGAGGCCACGCGCAAGCACAGCCAGATGCTGATAGCCACCATCTCCTGAAAGCCCTGAGAAGTAAGAGGTTACAGCATTTCTTTCCCCAGGTCATTCTGGATTTGGATGTTAATCTCTGTATGGGGGCCACGGTTCACAGCACTCCTTAATGAATGACAAACACAGCTCCGGCAAGGGTGCTAACGTTGTGTAGAAATTAGTGCCCCCCAAATCAGGGATGGAAGCTCTCAGAGCTCACTGTCCCGTGGACCATGCCCTGCGGTGAGTCCCAGCCAGCTCCTGTTGGACATCTCTCACTCAGAAGATGGTACATCTCTTGCAGCCATATTGCAACACCCTACCTGCTACAACTCTGGCTGCCCCCCCAGCTCACAACAAAAGAAAGTAAATCCCCCAGCGTTGTAACGCTCACATTTTGCTCCTCTCTGTTAACAAGTTATATTTAGCTCAGGCTCAACACTCCTGTTTTTGATATAGTCTCTTCACTCCAGATTCAAAGGTAATGGGTTCTTCTATTAAAATTTTATCAGACATCTATAAATGTAGCAGTTGCTCTAGACTGCATCGCGCAAAGCGAAGAAAGAGAGACTGATAAATCTTACAGAGTTTATTATTAATACAGGGAGAATTTCCTTTGTTTGTTGTGACGTGTTTTATTGGTGTACTCACCGTGGTTCAATTTAGATTAAGAAGTAGGAAGATTATTGTTTCCCAAGCGACAACTATCATAAATAAACAGAAGCAGAGAAATTCTTGTGCTTATATCCCAGAGAGATACGCCAAACTATCTACAAATAGGCAGGCTAATGGGAGAACTTAGAGTACCTGCAGGCTCACGGGTAGCCAGGCTGCATTCACTACCCATGGCAAACACAACCACCAGTTTTCCTGAGGTATGATCCACTGCAATGCTGGCACTGCGCTGTGCCAGGTTACAGCGGGTCACGTCTCATCTGTGATGTGACACAACGTGACATGACTCAATGCGGCGCGATGCACAGAACAGGCAGGTGCCCACAGGAAGCATATACTCTGTGACTATGAGCAAGTTGTTCGGCACAGCAGGTACAGTGCTCTGAGCTGCGCTGCACATCCATTGATGTAGATAATTAGTATACAAAGCAACGCGCTGCAGTGTGCTCATTCCAACTCAGTTGTTTCCTACAAACCACGGCTCTAAAAACTATTTCATGGTGAATGTTGGCTAAGATAATTCCATTGTGAGGTGCTACGGTATCATAAAGAGGAGCAAGATCACCTATATCAACACAACGCGTTACATCTTGATTTAGGATGCAGACTTCAAGCACCGGTATTCTAATAGGTGGAATGGACATCATTAGAGAATACCTATATTTTGCAGTATATCAAAAAATCATTTATCAAAAATGTTTTCAAAGGTTGAACCTGAAATATTTCTAACCAAAATAGTACTCTTTACCCACGAAGAGAGGGCCATAACCCCAGAAAGTGGAGTGCTTGTGGTAAACAGGAACCAACTACAACACAATTCATCACCAAGTAACGGAAGAAACGTAACCAAATAAACCACCACAAAACAGAAAATTTGTTTTGCATACTTGTGCAAACATTATGCTTTATCACATTTCTAATTGTGAACTGGAAAAAGCTTCTGCAGTATCTTTCCCTGTCACATCATTTCCTTTAGTTACCATAAAAAAAAAAAAACCTTTGCAGATTCAACCATCGTGGGATCCTTCAAAGAAGATTTGCTTAACCCCTCCTCTTTCGTTATCTATGAATTGGAAAAAAAAAAAACATCCTATATTCCCAGCCCAGTAAATCTCAAATCCAAGAAACACCCGAAATCCCATTTCTCAGTTTAGAGGCATTTACTGTCAAGTTCATTTTTAGTCAATTATTTTTGTTTTATTGAAAGTGCCAACAAGAAGGATGGTGCGGAACACTATTCTGTGTTTTTATATATATATTTTAGGAGCCATATGGAGAGTCTTTTTAAAGACATACAAACCTTCCCGTTGGCCACTCTACTACACAACAACACAAGGTTACTTCCTCATGTAGTTCTCCTAGTAAAACAGAGACAATATTGAGAGTGCTTACTCACCCCTAAACTTGTATTCTCCCCATCTACCCAGGACTAAGGCTAATGCAATGGTCTGTACAGACATCAGGAGATCTTCCTCACTGCTACCATGTGCTCCATGGATTCCCATTACATTTGCAGATACGCTCCTGAGCTTTGGCATTTAACTGGGGGAAAGTGTTCCCAAGCAGAGAAGCAAACAAGTTCTAACTTGCGTGATGGATCTGGGCAGCTCACACCTCTAATTAAGTGCATTGTCAGCATGCAACAGGTGTGCATAAAGAAGGGCAGGGGACACACATGTGTGACTGCAAGGGCAAAGGGAGGGAGGGAAGGGGCGATAACAGCCTGAGTCAGAAAGCATTCAGTCCAAGGTGCCCTTGTTTTATATTTAGGTATTTCTTGCCTATAGTTCTAAAGCATGTGTGCGAAATGAGCAGCTTTATTTTGCCCTTACAGGAGAGATGTTCTCAGCCAACCGAAGGGGAGATGATGTACTGTAGACTGACAAGGGCTGCAAGGCTTGATCACCGCAAGTGTTTCAAACTGTAGGAGAGCTAAACATGGAGTGAGAACACTTTATTTTTAAAAAGCCTAGCAAGCCACTCTCCTCATATAGCTCACTTCCTCCCAGAAACTTTCCCCCCCAAAATATTTTTGTTTGATATTTTGATCCAAGTCCTTATCAGATCCAAATTCACGGCTCCTGACATCTGCTCCCATCTCATCTGCTTCCCTGTGCAGGGGAGAGAAAGCTGGAGCCTCCAAGACAGGTAGCTGCTGCTTCTGCAATCTGACTGCCAATACATTTGGGGTAGCAGAGGGGTCTGCTCCCAACCAGCGTGCACCAGCTCCTGCCTGTGCCTGCGGGATGTAGCCCTGCCATATGCTCAGAACCAAGCAGCCCTTGATGTTGTGTTGTAACAGGGATGTACTGCTAAAAAGCAGCTATTTGTACGTAATGCTCATGTTGCAGAACACGAAAATAAATGTTGGCTTTATTGGCACTGGCAGCAACGCATATAATCATTTGCCCAAAAACTCCTTTCATTAACAGAGGCTGATTTCAGCCACTTTTGGTGTAGCCAATTTTAACTGTTTGAGTTGGTGTTTCTGTCCCAGGTATCTCTTTTAGAGCCAGATGCATTGGAGACACTTGAGCTCAAAGAAGTTGAGGCACTTATCAGATGCAGGCTGGGTGGTGGAAAGCATTGCTTGGCCCAGAGCAGCAGCAAGGATTTTTGGGGAAAGAGTCTATGCCTGCTCAGGGCAAGAAGCTTGCTCAGTGGAAATGGGTAGCTCTTGTCCAACATCACTCATTTGACTTTGGCCAGCCTAGAAGTTTTTGGAAGGTTGCTCTTACATGCATCTCAAGGTTCTGGGTAGAAGAAGATAAAGAGGAGAAATGAGAACCTGGCCAAGATGAAGTAAGGTGCTGGAGGGAAGCTGGCTGACGGAGATGTGAGGTGCACACCCACATCCAGAGCCCACCAGCAGCAGCACGGCTGCAGGTAAACCCATCCCAAGATCAGGACAACGTGCCTTGGCTGTGCTTTCAAACACACAGCACAGCAGCCGGTCCAGGAAAGAGCTTGCATGGGAAAGTTCAGAGTACAGATGTTTGGTTTCCCAAGCTGCAGGTATTTTGTTCCTCCCTCTTCCCCACTGCTGTCTTGCTGTAACCCTCCTGCCTTCCCCACATCACACTTCCAAGCGCTCACCCCATCTGAGTATGGCAAAATACGCAACCAAACCATACCAAACCATACACAAGCAAGCAGGCCACTACACATGCATAAAATTAGGGTCACATGGGCATTTTCTGACAGTGGAATCCCAGGCTCTGCAAGCCTTTGTGTGCTCAGAGCAAGGCACAAACATACGACAGACACGCACGAGCCTCCCCCGGGACATGGTGCGCTTGGGAGCGGCATCCTACACCACTCAGAGCCTGCAGGAGCTGCGGGCTGCTCAGCACATTCGAAAAGCAGAGTGTTTATATTTAGATTCCCAAATGAACTTAGCAACCTAAATTTAGGCTCCTATTTGTGACACTAAACTAAAAAAAAAAAAAAAAAGGATCCATATGAGTCTCCAAATTTAGAGCCGGGTACCTCAACATAGTCATCTTGGAGTGAAATGTAAGCCTTGCACTTCGGCCCACATTCCTATCAAGTATGCTTTCTGAAAGGGGAACTGATTGAGCATGCAAGACTTCAAGAGAAAAACAACAATCCAGACTGGCTCATGTGAATTTCGCATCCTGCTTTATTTTAATTAGCAATCACTTGATTTGGATCTCACTTTCAGCCCTTTTACACCATTGCAATTGGTGTACTCCAATTGCAAACTCCAGCTCAAAACTGTAATAGCTCTGGTTATAAAGTATATGGTTATACAGTAATGGGTATAATGAAAGCAAGATTTCGCACCTGACACTGGATGCTAAAATCTTATTTCCAAAGGGAACTATGGCATTTGGGAGTTTGAGTCCCGCCAAAGTCAATGGAACTAAGGCTCCTAAATCCATGCTAAGGTTTTATACACCTTTCAATTCTGACTTGTGTCAAATATCACTGCACAAATATTTTCCATTTACGAAAATCACCTGCTCCTGACAGCTTCTCAGGGAATTTTTCTTAATGTGTAACACAATCTAAACATGTGTGTTGCATTAAGTTGGGTTATATCAGGTCATGCCACCTGACACAGTATATCCCAACATAATCTAACACAATGTAAATCACTCACTACAACAAACTTAAAGGAAAATAATTTTTTCCCACCTCATGGACAGCTGCAGCAAATAAAGTGTCCATACTGCCACAAATTGCCAGGTGAACATCCATGCTTTTATGTTATTTCAAAACATTTCAGTACACCTCTCTGTGGTGACTAAAGATACATCTTGACCTTGCTGATCACTGGTGATGGAAGGAAGTCGTATTATTTAGTTTTACAGAATATTTCCTATTTACTTAGCCAATATACACTACAGCAAAATGAAAAACGTCAGAAATATTATAGCATAGTCATAAAATGCAATGCAGGCCCAGGCTCAGTGGAAACCAGCTTGGTGAGGCAGAGGAACAGGTGGGAGAATAGGCAAAGGGGATCAGCTGTCCCCAGAGGTGAACACAAGCCACGGTGCAAATCCATTCCCATACAGGCCAGATTTCAGGTTCTCCCACCTCAGTATAAGCAACAGAAATTAGCAATTCTGCATCACATCATGATGCCTCTTTTCCTAGCCCTACTACTGATCCCTGCATCAAACTACAGGCAGGAGGAGAGAACCAGTGCTGGTGATAGACTCACTGCCATCATTTACAAATGGCACGGAAAGGTCCCCACATCTCCTTTACTCAGCACATTGCAGCCATGCAGCCCTTAGATATTGTTAGGTTATTGCTTGGCTCTTAAAGCAAGCTTTGGAAATCACCACTTCTTCCATTAACATTAAACTGCCGCACTCATTACGACGAAGGCATCTGCTGAAGGAGACTGTTTGTCTGAACATCCCACACAGAGCAGGTAGAACATGGGTTATGTTAGGAGCCTGTTGTAGGATGCTGTCTTGCATCATCTTATAAAGCATGGATTTTTACATCCAAGGGGTAAGCTTAACATCATAAATTATAAATGTACTCAAGTAATTACTGACTATTTTTGGTTTAATTCTACAATTTTCAAGTTGTTTAACTGTCGACCAGAACTGCAGTGAATTGAACTGCCAACAGATTTGTAGTTAGAACAACAGCAGCTTCTTATGAAGCAGCTACAAAAGGATGCTTACAGGACCAGGACAAGAACATCTCTTTACACTGAAATTAACAATTACTAGTGATGTAAAAATACAGAGTCCCACAGGCAAACATGAATCTTGCTTATGATTTACATTATTTCAGCTGAACTGGTTTTAAACTCAAATTCATGCTAATGCAGGTACTGTAAATACAGCTTGAACCTTAATTCAATAATGAGATCAACAATTACACTTAAAGATTACTTAGCACTTCAGCAGTGTGAGCAAAATCCTTTTGATCACCTATATTGTGCTATTCATTATTTTCTTTGATGTTTAATAACGCTGAAATGCGCTTGTTAAAAAGAATAAAATGAAGTACAATATTTATACCGTATTACAGAGTGCATTAGCAAATCGGAGTGCTCAGAGCACCTACATTAAAAAGAAAACATTATCAATATTTGATGTTTGTCATCTTTAACATCTCATTGTGTTTTTAACGTCAATAAAGCTTCCGACCTCGAATCCATCACTGTACCCAGAAACGAGCTTTTGTGCCCACCAGACCCACACGTTGGCCATTTTATTACAGATCTTTGTTTCCCCTACAGAAAATAGAGATCAGCATTTTCAAACCACAGTGTTATTTCAAGAGGTGAGTGCTAGGAGACATTTTAGTAAGCAAGAAGAAAGCAATTATTCGGCGTGGAGATTTCAGCACTAGCCTAAGTTGGGGAGAAATGGCATGAAGACATCGTGCTAGGCAACAGATCATGTAAACATTTCTTATGTCAGTCTTTCATCATCTATAGGAACATTTACACTGCCAGATCTTGTCTTCTTTAAAAATGTCAGCTTGGTAAGTTTGATGCACATGTTGTCCTTCTGTAAGTGCCTGCTCAGGCAGACAGTTTACTAATTTGTGGCTCAGTAAACCTTTCACTGCACCGAGCACCTTGAGGTTAGCACATCTCTAATCATTATTTGATAACAGAAATCTGTAAGCATCACATCCCTGGTAACAAGAACATTGTATCTTAGCAACCAGCCTTGATATTCAAACAATTTCATTAAAGCGTAGCACCTCTTAGCAGGTGGGTGAGTGCGGGTGTTGATAAACATTTATAACATGATCAACCATTGTGTTTGCCAACACTATAATCAGCATGACAAATTTACAAATTTGTTTACAAGCTCTTAGGTACCAACCTAAGTAGGTAAACTACCTTATAGCACGTTTCTGTATCTATAGATATAGGCACATTCAGAGATTCGATGCTTCTTTAAATTGAACATATTGGGTAAAAGGTTAGCAGATTAACATCACATGTCACCGTAAAAATCACCATTTAAATTAAACCACAAAGGATGTGCTAGAGCAAGGGCAAGGATTATATTTCACCCCCAAGAGAGCAAGGAAATTTAAAGTTGAAGCCATCTTTAATTTATCCCCAGCAGGGCACGTACATGGATGCCATGCCCCAGCCCTATGTGTGGGAATCTCATTACCATGGGGTGAGCATAGGGCTGGGAACAAGGGGGTCATCGCCAGCACCGCGCAATAAAACAGATGGTTCCCAACCTTATCTGGGGCTGGTGGGGAGAGACCACAATGTAACGGACCAGCCTCCCAAGGAAAATGGGAAGGGTCTTGAATCATTTCATCACACACTCTACAGCACAGCTATAAAGGAAGATGGAAGATTTCACCTTTCTTCAGAAATGCAGCTTGGCATCTTCAGTCATAGCACAAAGGATTGATATAAATATCTTCTTAACTGGAAACACTATAGACTGGATAGGCCAAGTTCTGCTTATAGAAACAGAGGAAATCTTTCTCAGGTCTGGGTACAGAGTCCTGTCTTCCGCTACTCCAGAAAAGCACATCATACCATGCTTCTCATAAACTATTTAGCTTCGCCTTCAAACCAGTTAAGTTTGTTAACCCCATGATTTCCATAGGAAGGATTTTCTAGAACTTAATTCCCCTGATCATCCCATTTTATTTATAGCTTTTGAATATTCATTTGTTCTCATGCCAATACGGTCATTTAACTTAAACCACTCAACTCTTCCTGATGTTTACATCCCTCTTTTTATACAGAGCAATCGTGACCCCTCTTAGTTGTCATTGTTGCTAGGTTAAACAAATGGGGCTCTTTTATGGCTGTATTACATCAACACAACTCTGTGGAGGGCAATAGGTTTATTCTTTTGTAATCAACACCAGCATTTGATCTCATGAACTTAAATGGAAATATCCTTCTATAAGCATTACTTTGTGAAATGATTTCCAGTGTTGTTCTGCTATTCAAAGGAATAGCAAGGAGAAAAAGGGAATGGCCAGAAAGTTATGAACACAGATAACACTATCTAAAACATTTAAGATCAATGAGTAGATAAACACAATACATATACTCCACCTTTGTATTTGACTGATATTTTACTAAAACAAACAAGAAGCGAAGTCTTTGGAACAGCCAAGAACTCCTGACACCTCTCCAAATTAACAATCAGTTTCCCTTTTCAATATTTTTTTCAAGCAACCCCAACAATAGCCTTGCTAGAGCTGCAGCATACGTTTAAAGTTTACCAAAAGGTGAGAGACAGAACACCAGTAAGAGATAAACAGGAATATGAAGTTTGTACCTTGTACTTATTGCATCCAAGGTAACACTATCGCATCACTGATTTCACTCTGGGCATGCTACATCAGGCTATTAATCTACCTGAAATACCTGGGACCAAGTGAAGCATTATGGAATAGGTAACTGAAACTCCCTTCTGGAAATTAAAGTCACTCACTACAAAAAAAGAACAACATGTTTTATCATTCTGGCTTATTGTCTTTGTGTTTAGCTTTCCTCCCTTTGCTGAGATCTGATGATAAATCTGTTCAGTTGTCATGGATGGAAGATACACTTGCAAGAGAGAAGGAATATATTTATTGGTAAAATGTAATGATGTAACAAAGACAGTGACTTAAGATTTGAGGTGGCAAGATACACTTGATTATTTACTGCAAAGAGAGTAGGGTTAAACACACTCATCCACGAGGTTCAGAGTGAACCCCTTTGCTTTCTAAACTCCTTGATCCATAGAGGTAAGGAGCCCAGGTGTGGCTGAACCCGCTCCTAGCCCCAGTCTTGGTCAGCAATTTACATCTAAGAGCACAAAGTCAACCTTAAGAAAGCTAACAAAGCTTAAATCCTTGGTCACTCTCCAAGGATCTGCATGGGTATGGATTCCCTTGACAACTACGTGTAAGCGATATCTGTGGCTGGTGTAACTTTGAGAAGTGTCCCTGCTTGAGAGGAGATCCTGTCATGCAGCCAGCTGCCAAGCAGGAGGGCTTCAGAGGCTGTTGGGCACTGTTCATGGGGTAAAATGACTGGCTCAGTCACAGTTTTGATGCATGCTCAACCAGCCCTCAGCTGTTAAAGCCATGTGTCTGCCATCAGTTCTTTGAGCACCCGCTTTGAGACACTGTGGCCATTATCTGTCTTGGTGAGGCCTTGATTATTACCAGGCCTGAGCGAGGCCTTGGGCATCACGGCCAGGCTGAAGGAGGAAGCCTGGGAAGGGAGGGTGCTGGAGCACACTTTCACAGCAGGTTGGGAAAGAAAACCGACCTGACATGAAGTAATGTTTGTGGGGTTTTTTTTTCCCCTTCTCCTTTTCTTCTCACTGATTCTCCAGGTTCGTAAAGCTAAGTACATTTTAATTAAGTATCTGAAGACATTACCAAAAACACACACGTGCAAGAAGAACGAACTACACTGCACAAAGGGAAACTATCTATATATAGCACACAAACACATATGTATGCGCACACAGTTTACTAAAAAAAACAGATGCCAAATACACAAGCACAAATAAAATATACCTTCAGTAGCAAATAGAATTAGTTCCACAATAGGAAAGGGAATAGCTATTTAACATAGGATAATATTAACAGAATACCTAAACCATATTCTGTCCTGTGGATGCAAGTTTAAATTTCCATAAATAGATCCCCTTTTTTGTTATCAGAAAATTTAAAATATATTTTGACCAGCTGGGATTCTTCATGCCTTAGTTTTGTCTCCTGTAAAATGGAAGCATTGCTCAAAACCCATTTCCTTTCCAGCAAGCTAACATTACAAAGCAATCATAAGCTGAGAGTGCTTTTGGAATCGCATCCTTTAAGAGACCAAAGGAAAAAAGTCTGGGTTAAAATTTCCAAATTATGATTGAAAAGGGACAGGTTTTGAAAAGGCAAAGAAGAGTTTAAGGTAGCCTTCAGTCAAGGCCAGGTTGGATGGGATCCTGGGCAGCCGGATCTAGAGGCTGGCAACCCTGCCCATGTCAGGGTGGTTGGAACTAAATGATATTTATGGCCCATTCCAACCTAAGCTGTTCTATAATATGATGATTCTATGACAGCATTGTCCAGCTTTCTTAGTTCACTTGCCTACTGTTCTCACGGAAAAGAATTTTTGCTTCTCACCTTTCCAGCAGTCTCAGACTGCAACTATTCCCCCAGAAAAAATTACGGAAAGTGCAGTCAAAAGCTGGTTAAAAAAAAACAAAAAATCCTTTTCTGCACACGTAATTTCCTTGTGCTCCACTCCCTCAGCTTCCGAGCCCAGTTTGCCACATCTTTGCCACACAGAGGAAGCTGCTTGACAACACAGTCAGACAATACAGCAGGCAAGCATGGATTGCCCAAGTCAGCAAGGAACAGACACGGGATCAATAATAAAACAGGCTACTATAGGAACAATAATTACTTAACACCACTATTGGCTAGTTAAATATTATCCCTGGTACAGACAAGGGGGCAAAACAGAGGTTACGTCAAGACTACACTGAGTCACATCTAGGAAATTAGGTTTGATTTAATTGACTTCAAGTTCTCATCTTTATATCCAGATTGAAAGCCAAAAAGGGAATAGCTGGACATTCCAAAATACAAATATTTTCTGGAAGTGGGAGGGACAGTTTCTACTGCTTTTGTGGCCTTCTCCATAAGAAGACTCCGCACTTTTGACTGACAAAAGAAGCAGCATGCTGAGGCCACCTGTGGCTTCTTATTCTCTTCTTTTATTCATCACCCTTCTCCCCAGCTAACATTACCCCTCATTCTTCGGATATGTCCGTTTACCATGAACAACCCCTCATCAGCCACTTACACAAAGAACCACACCCCAGGCACTTGGGAGGTCCCAAAAACAATATCAACAGGATTTGAAGCTCAGCAAAGCAGTTCCATGCCGTGGCAGGAACAGCAGCAGAACACTGAGAGCTTCCTGAGAAACAGTATCCTACTACACTGGTGAGGACAACTATGAAGTGCAACCGGTATAGGATGCCACAGAATGGCTTGAGTTGGAAGGGATCACAGTGCCAGGAAAAAGGATGGTAGGAAAGCTGACAAACAATTCTCCTACACCACAACCTCTAAAATTGCAAAATTGGTGTCATTAGCATTAAATCAAGCCTTCAATTTTTTTTTTGAAAATGTTAAGCTATCAAATTCTCTATTTCATTCTCAATTATGCTGAATTAAACAGTGAAATTATTTGAGTAGATATACATTGAGATTCCTCAGCCTGGCATGACCTGAAATCCTTTTTTTTTTTGCTAAAGTTACAGAAGAACTTTTCATTCAAATTAAGAAGGGGGGGACAAAGAAAATGAAACCATTGCAACAACACAGAGACAACTAACAGCAAAAGCCAAGCAAAGCAGAGCTTCATACCAGTCTGAGACAACTTACAGCCACCTCTTTAGTACTATCACACAATTTTTTTTTTTTTTTTTTTTTTTTTTTTAGAGAGAGGGAGGTGCAAACTCTTTGGATGTTCTTCCGGATCTGTAAGGAGCTCCAGGCTTTAGTTCTTCAGGAACTCATTAGGATGATTAAGATCTTGCAGTGGTCAGTTGGATTGTGTGGTTTTCATTAGGAATCTAATGATAAATATGACTGTGCATATATGTATTTTGGCTTTGTTTGTAAAGTCATCCAGATTACAGTGGAAAGGAGTTTCAGCAGAACAATGAACACTGCCTTCCTAGTGTGGTAGAGGGGGAAAAAAGTGGCACTGTGTATGAACATAAATCAGAGTGACCTTTAACCATTTCTTTAACTCACAAAGAGCTATCACATTTTAGGAAAAGAATCGTCTCTTCCTTTAATGGAGGCTATCAGCCCATTAGGTCAATTTTAATTTTGAGACTAGAATATTAAATATTCCCTTTGATTATGAATTGTATTAAGTGCTTAAAATCTTCTAATAAAAAAATCTTAATCCCAGACCTGCGGTCGTACAAATATATACAGTTCAAGATGTCTCAGTGCAACTTAACATTTGCAATAAAGTGCATAATTCACTAAAAATATAATCTAACCACATTTAAATTGATTTTCATACTCTAAAATATACACTTTTATACCATCCTACTGCCTGATATGAAAGAATGTCGGTAAAACCACATATTGCACTGATTATCAGGAAAGCAGTAAAAAGCTTACAGTAATGCAATCACCTCTACAACATAAAGACATCTTGAAGAACTCAGGAGATGCAGATATTATGAAGGAAGAGTGACAAAAGCTACAGGCAGAATTCCTGAAGTATCTTTGTTATTATTTATAAACACTTTTTTTCTGTTGCTGTAACACAACTAGGAGACATATGCAGATAGCTAAAACACCAAATGTTTAATTTAATTTTATTTTTTTTTATGTTTTAAAGTGATCTTTGCATTATGCAGGATTTTTCCTTCAGATCGCTCTAAGAGCCTTCAGAGAGCCAAGCTGCAATCTGCATTTGATTCATCACATTATGTGCTTGTATTAAGTTTTGCATTAAATCCCAGTGTCATCTATAAGTTACTGCTATCATCTTTGCACCACTGAGGATCTGATATTTGATGGAAAGCCCCTGAATCCTCACTAAGGGCATCATCAGATCAGGCAAGCCTCACTTTCCTATGTGTTTACCAACTGAAGCATGTATTCAAGTGAACTTGGTTTGAGTCCTCCATGGTTGGTTAACCAGCTATGGAGAGTTTTCCCAACCTATTGTTTCTATCAATATAGCTAAAACTCTACAAAATCGCTTCCCTTGACTCTCCATGTAAAAATATCAATGCCTCACCTGAAGAGAATCAAAACAGTGCATCTGTCACATTCACTCCTTACTTCTTGCTTAGTGCAATGCATCTAAAAAAATGAAACTTATTAAATTTAATGACATAATAAATTCTTCCCTTCAGACAATGTTGAGGCTTAATTCACTAGTGCACTTTAAGCCTTTGCCTTTAGCATCTGATGGGTCATTAGACTGTAATCCAGCAGCTAGCCTGTTTGGAATCTAAACTAAATCAGCAAGTACCATATCAGTAGTTTCTGAAATATGACTGGCAGGTCAAGTGTCCTCAAAAAGACTGCCTGGGGCACTTAAGACTAGGATAGGGCATGACTAGAACAGAACCGGCGATGAATCTGAAAGCACGTACTTAATAAAGACTTCATTCATTCTAACTCACTAAACAGCAGTTCTTCAAATGACTTGACTAATATTTTTGATGTTTTTAACCAGTAGGTCATGCAATAAAATTGTCCTGTATGTGCCAATAGGCTTAACACACAGATCATTGACTTGCGTGCTTGGGCATATTTTATTTATATTTTTCCCTTGAGTTTTTCCATGAAAGCCTGAAATAGGCAATGGAACTGCCGTGGTGTGGGAAAATATGCAATCTTGTGAACTCAGATCACAGAATTTTCAAGAGCAGCAAGTTTGATAAGACACACTTTTGTCAGAAAAAAAAAAAAGAGAAGCAACTCTGAAATACCAACTCCTCCACCTGAGAAGTCATTTTCTTGAGAGGCTACTAATAATCTAACATCTGTGGCCCCAGCTGAATGTCTTTCATATTACATATTAAAAATAACCCCTATGTAACCATTTTAAGGTTTTTCAATACCAGTCAGAAAACCAACTCTACTTCAGAATTTCAATTGGAGTATTTCAGGTTTATTGGAGAGGAATGTGTGCTGTGCTTGTCCTCATAACCCTCCAGTGCAGCATACTCTGATCTCTCATAAGACTTGATTCAAAGTCCACTTCAGTTAATTGACCCCAGTGGTCTTTAGATCAGACCCTTAATCTGTACGTTGCACCAAGATAATCAGTAACAGCTCAGTTAGAGGACACGTTTTCCCCTATCATTTCCCAGATTCCACAAAAGACTCACACTTTCTGCAAATACAGCCATGATGATTTAAGTGAATTTACCATGAAAAAAACACAGTAGCAAAAATAAAGAACAAAAACATGAACTTGGCACTCTGACTTCCAGAAGGTGTTTTCTCTGAACCGTGTTTCAGCTCCTACATTATAAGATTTTCCTCAACGGACACAGAGGACATTAACACTAAGCAGGGGGTGGAAAGGAAAAGTAATCCATGCATCCAGATGCACTTTACTTCTCAGCTACGCTTCCTTATTCGCTATAACGTCTGCAGTATAAGGATACTTTAAATATTAAATAGAGCAATCCAGGTCTACTCTAGAATAGCTGAGATACAAGTGTAACACAACCTTACAAAGAGCCCTAACTTCTTTGTGACACAGGCAGCAATGAGTAGATGCTCCAGAGAGCAGCAAAAAACAGCTGTAAAGCAATGTTAGACACCGCTGTTTCAACACAAATCTGCTTATGTATCAGGGGACATGGTAAGAGCTTGGCCACTTCCTCCAGTTAGTGCTTTGCCCTGCAGGTCTGCCGTGAGAAGACTGTTCTGAGGACACCAGGTTGTAAATTATCATGGAGAAACCTGCCTCAGCACTCATTACATGGCACAGAGAGAAGGTCTGGAAGCCAAGCATGTGGTTGGGTTACCCACTGCCCTCACAGCACCGAAATGCTGGAATTCAAAGGTGGACCGGACCATCTTGATACCTGCACTGCAGGACAGAAGACCACAGCCTCTTTTGGCAGCCACTTCCCAGAGAGCAGTTGAGTGAAATTCAGCAGGGCAAATCCCAGAGTACCCCCTCTTTGAACAAGCTGACTTTAAAAAGGAGGTATCTAAGTTGCCTACAGATTAATTTAAGTACGCATTAAGCACGCTGTGTAACAGAGGCAAAATTACTTATTGCTTTAAGCATGCCCATGCTATTTTAAAATAGGCTGGCCGTCATGAACATTTCTCCTATTATCTTTGGTGACATTTAATCAGTGCTTAAATGTTGGGAACACAAGGGAAAGAAGAAATCAGGTTATATATTTGGGAAAGCGACTCAAAAATTAGGCTTCTTTCCAAAAGAATACTTAACCGGTTGCTCACTAAGCAGACACAGCTAGCACAGATGTTTTCTGCCTAGTAGGAGGAAAGTTGCAGGATGCTGCAAAGCCAGGGCCAAATCCTGAATTCAAATTCACAGAAGACTTGGACTCAGAACTTCACCCTCATATTTGTTTTCCCCTGTCTCACACATGCTGTGGAGGTAGAAGGTATTTAGAGAAATGAGAAAATTTAATAATTTTATTTAACTTATTATTTGACTATCAAAGGCTCTCTGTCATTTGGGATCTCCCTCTATCTCCAGCCTTTGTATTCCAAGGTACTTCAGTAACAGCAGTAAGTGAGCCTAAAATGCCAACTTGAGATTTGCATTATAAATGGCATATACAAAGAGATTTTTTAAACTTTGGTTGATCTAGCATATCAAAGATCTTTTTCTCTCTTTTTCTAAGCTACTTCAGTGACTGTATTGAAGTGAACTGAAAGGATTAGCTTGAAAGTGGCAAGAAATCTGGCATGCAAGAAATTTTCCACCCCCTTACCCTTATTTCAGTTGAACTCTTCATTATACAGGGGGCCCTTTCCTCTTCTGAAACACATTTCTCTGTCTCTCTCATGCTATTCCGTGCTGTGTCAATACCAAACAAGGTGAAAACACAAAACACACAAGCGTGGCTCCTCACACTGGCTCTTTCAGCCCCATTCAACCTTTTGCCTTGGTAAACAGAGCGCTGGAGAGAAGATAGCACACACATGTTTTGCGACTTCCACTTTAGTGGGACCTATCAGTAAACGTGGCACTGCTGATGCTCCATCTCTCCCACACCTTGCCCTGAGCCGCTTCCCCAAGGCGCGTTGCCATCAGGGCTCGGCACACAGAGCACATCCTCCTCTTCCCGAGGAAGTCACAAGCTGTTTTCACTGCTTGTGGTGAGCACAGACTTGCTCTGGAGTAATGCGTAGCTGGGAAAAATGAAGCAGCCTGGAAAGTCACTGGGGGAAGAGGAGCAGAAGGAATGACTCAGCGCTGAACCTGAATTCAGACACAAATGAGTAAGAGCTCCCAAAATCAAAAAAGATTCATGACCGCTGATACCAAGTCTCCATTCAGATGCATTTCTGTTTGGAAAGTTTACAAGTGAGGACCATTGATTGCTCTGCAGCTTCCAACCTGACCTGATCCTTTTCTTTTTCTTTTTTTTTTTTTTTCAAAAACACAATTAGGCAAAGCAGCTGCATTTACTTTTTGGAACAAATGCCCTTTCTGCTTCTTGACAAGTTCAATGACAGTCCTACTCAAACAGCCAGCATCTCCTAGATAACATTCTCAAAGAGGAGCTCCCAGCCTGCAGGCCAGCTCCTGCACAGAGCTGCAGGATGGCCCCACAGCTCCCCACAGAAAGGAATGGGGGGAGAAAAAAAAAGAAAAAAGTTTGTGTGCTTTTTTTTTTGCTGTTGTTTGGGGATCCTATGCTGGGACTGCATGGGGGTGGTGAGTCACAGCCTCAGGGAAGCAGGCTCCTAGCACTGGCTGTTTACAGACCAAGTTCTTGTTCCCATTGCAGAAGTCCTGCACTGGCCACTCCAGCCCAAACTCATTCCACTTACATCAGTGACTTCAGAGCGCCATTAGACAACATAATCCCCGCTTTCTTGACTCACTCGCTCCCTCCAGGACAAGCAAGACACTCACCATGGAAGTAGTACACAGAACAGACCATGGGACAGTCTGGTTACCCAAAACACAGGGGATGTTATTCAAACAGAACCAAATACAGCTTGCAAAGACAAACACAGCTTACGAAGACACACTGCTGGACAGCCTTCAAGGAGTACCTTCTGGAAGTCTATTTATCAGCTACTAATCACAGAAAATACAAAGGTGCTTTCTTCTCATCACATAAGCTGCAAGAGATGACCCCTCTCCCTGAGCTGATGACATAGGCAGCCTCGTCCAAGCTGCCAACTGCTCCATCCTCTCCATCACAGGAGACTTGCTGGTGCACACCAGCACAGTCACGAACCCACAAAATCCACACAAAGAGCAACAAGGTCTCTGAAACCTGCAGAAGCAAGACCAGAATTTTTCCTGCAAACCAAGATTAACTGCAAAAGAGTGTTACAACAGCCATTATCAACACCATCACCTTAAGCCTTCCTCACTGCATGTGCCTGGGATTGTGACTAAAGCACAAGGCACCACCTTATAAAAAGGAATAATCATGAAGAAACCACCAGTAACAAGCATCAATCCTACTCCATTAAGGTTTTCGTTAAAAATAAAAATTGAAATTCAACACAAACTCAAGAAAAAAGGCCTTTTTAATCTTCTTCTGATAAAGATATGCAAAACTTTAAATCAGTTTAGGTTTATTGATAAAGATATGCAAAACTTTAAATCAGTTTAGGTTTATGTCAAGACATCTTTCAAAGAAAAATAAGTTCTAAAACATCAAAGCAAGTGACGCAAGCCTGAGGTCTATGGACTACATGAGTGCTAAGCAACACGTAAAATACGGTTTGCATATGTGAAGTTCAGCATATAATAGACTTCAAGGTATTTCTGAGGACCAAGTACTGCCAAATAAAAGATTAGCTGCATTATTAGCCATATTTACTTTTGCTGCATTCAGATTTCCTGTAAGACAAGGTGTGGGCAGAACTGCACCATCCTGGTGTTGGCAGAGGAGAGCCCACCTCCAGGAGGACCCATCCAATTGGGTCAGCCCCAGCCTGATGGTAGAAATGAGCAATAAAAAGTTTAACACTGGCCGAAATAATCCCGGATTTCATTTAATCTCCTTCCTAGCACTAAAAATAACAGAGAGCAATAAAGTCTCAGATGGTGCATATTGCTAAAGCTGCTGTTTAACCTTGCTGATATAAAAAAATGCGACAGACCCCTCCCTCTCAGTTCCCCAACACTTGAAATTGCATTTTTTTTTCCTAAATTGCCAGAATATGCAGCTATTTCCCTGAATAACACACGCAAGGGCTGTTTTCCTACACATGAGCAGGCCTTCTCTGTTCATGAGCGCAGAACTGGCTTTGGGAAGAAATATAAAAGAGTTGCTAAAGCCAATAAAGTAGTTTCCTCAGCCACACATATGGCTTCTAAGTTTAATAGCAATTATGTCATTTTTTTATATGTGATTCACTTGATGTTGCTTTCATGTGAATCATTTGACATATATAATTCAGGCAGATTTCTTAAATAAGCATATCACCAGAGTCTAAATTACTAATCAACTAACCAAAAGGGTTTCTTTCCTCTCCCAGCTAGGCATGCAATTAAGACAGAAGACCAGACTTAGAAATACAGCACAGGCATTACAAGAACATAAAGTTTGATAAACCACAGCTCTTCACTTCTGGGAGAAGAAGGGGAATTTATTGCAGAGTGATATATTAGGGACCACAGTAAGCAAATAGGTAGAAGAGACCTCACATTCAGCTGTCTCCCACAGCAACCAAGGTTTCCCCAGCACACATGTGGCCACAAACACCTGCAGCTCAGCCCCAACTCGGCTGGCAGGTGCATCACAGACATGGACACCCCCAGATATGCGGGCACCGGGTTTTAATTCTCACTTCTCCTCTCCCCAGGAGGCAACAGGGGAGAGGTCAGCACCAAAGAGGGAAGGAAGCAGCCTCATCAGAGAGGTGTTTACAGCTTTCTTGCCTGACCTCTTGGTTGCTCCCACCACAACACACACCCTTCTTCCCAGAAGAAATTCAACACCCTACAACTCCCCTTCCTCATTTTCAAACCGTTCCCATCCTGGAACCTGCGCCTTGCCTCCCCTGTCCTCCACCCCTGAGGCACACAGCCAGCCCCCTCCAGACCAGCTCCCCATGATTCCAGGATCAGTCATCAGATAGGTTTCGTTTCTCCAGCTGAACTAGTTTCAGCATATTTTCATTATCCTGGAACTCAGCAAAATACCTGACTCACTGCGTTTATGGGGTTTGAATGAACCAGAAGCAGATACTTTCCATGCTCCCCTTGTTAGTCTCTAAGGGCAGGCCTCTCCTCTTCTATAAAACAGCATTAAAAACCACTTACGGTTTCTTCAACACTCACTGCATGCAAAGGTCCACCCCTACAATAATTTTGCATAAGGCATTTTCTTCCATCTTATAAATCCCACCAGCTAACACACAAGTAGAGGAGGCCTTGCTCATAAGTATATGGAAAGAAGGAATTTCAGCTTACAAGAACCATCCAGAGCAGCTTTCTTTGTACCTTAGCCAGTACCAGAAGAACAATTAAGCACACACTTAGTATAAGCACACAAGTAACACACACTAACTCCGCTAAGACAATCTTATTTGCTTGTCTTATTTAAAAGCATATTCAAGAGATTTACTTGAAGAAACTAAAGCAAACAGCCAGACTAGGGCTCAGGCACTGAACCCCCACAAGACCAACCACTTCAAACCTTTTCCAAACACAAAGAGGAAATTCTCTCCTCACTTTGTTTTTTAAGCACAAAGAGATCACAAGACCACTACAGCTTTGTTCTCCCACCTCTAGTAGATGTTCTTACCTTAAAAATGAGCACCATTTCTTCCTCCCTTGCCTCCTTTCATCCTGTCCAAAACGGATCTCAGCTTCCCTTCTTATCACCTCCTGCAGTCAGGCCAAGTGAAAACAGCTGTGCTGCCTCAGGTGTGCAAGGTCCCCCAATCGCAGCAATGCCCAGCTGAGCATCAAGGCTTTCTGTATCACACCTGTGCACACATTTCATGAAAGTCCACAACTCAAATTAAGCCACCTAAATGGGCAAGTGAGACTGAAGTATGTACATCTACTGAGACTGGCAGTGGTTATTCCCCTCCCAGAGTGGGCCAGCATGCTAATCTCTGCTTGTCATGATAGTCATGTACACCCTTGCCTCCAGGTAAAAATGGTGACTTAGGTTTGTGGAAGGAATCTTCTAGTCCTTTACCTGGTTCACAGTAGAAGCCAGCTATCTTCTCCCTGATGTGTGCATCTCAAATCACTACCATGGGAGGTTCCTTCAGTTTCTACAGCTAGGAATTCTCCTCTGTCTCTCACTTTTGGCTCACCTTTCAGGCACCCACCCCAGCTGCTCGCACTCAGTTGTTAATCACTGATAGAAATCACAGAATGGGTTCTGAGCTCTTCATTCCTGGAAGTTTTATTCACTTTTATTCAAAACCTGTTTTTTTTCTCCCTGTCAATCTGGTTTTATAAAACAAATAATTCCCCAAAGCCAGTTGAGCTGGCAAGAATCAGTACAGCCAGCTCCTGTGAGATATGGCTTGCTAAAGGTGAAAGGCAGCTGGGCTCTCTTTACATGCCTAGTTAAAGAATGTTATAAATCATAAAACTGGGACAAGGGATGAGTGGTGGGGGCTTGTGATCCCCAGGTAACATCCAAGCTCTGTGTCCTGCCACAGCCAAAGGAAATATCCTGCTGGCAGAAGGATGAGGATTAAAGGTCCTCACTAGGAAACAAGCAAAGAGGGTCAAGGCAAAACCTGCTAATCAAGGAGCATCCTTGCTTCCCCATCATTTGGTTGGTCAGTTGGGAAATGGGTTTGCTTTCAATATTGTCATAAGCTGTGTAGCAAAGATATGAAGATTTCTCAGTTTTTTTCTTTTTCCTCAGATTAACTGACGGAACAAAGTGTGGTCTAGATGAATATTTAGGAGTCTTTCTAAAGTAAATTTCACCTATTTAGTGAAATTGCGTGCTGCTAAGATATTTGATAGACCTACAGAATGAGGCAAGCATACCCACCCAAGAAAACGGATTCACTGAAATAAAGCCATTTCTAGGAATTAAAGTTATTGGAATTCAAGCTAAAACCCATTTCCTATACACAATCTTAATGTGATCCTCAGGGAGCTCTGAAATTATCATCTTCGAGTAAGTGATCTTTTCATGCAATTTTATTCTAGCACTATATCTAGGTATCTTCTCCATAACTCCTATGTCCACAAGCTTATTTATCTCCTTGCTAAAGTTCAAAATCTAATTTCCAACACAGGTTACTTACTGTAATAAACTGTACAAGCTTTAAAGTGACAAGTTGAAAGATACAATTTTTTAGAGTTATGAATTAATAGCCATATATGTCAAAGAAAGTGCCAACTTTTTCATATTTATAGATATATTATTGAAATGATAAAAAATGAACTGAGGAAAGAGAAAAGAAGTGAAGAGAACTACATATAATGAATCAAACATACTTAACAAGACATGTACAGACACTTTAGTGTGCATCTCTTTTATTACATTACATTAATCAAATTCTGCTAAAGACATCCATCTAAGCGAAGTGTCACAGTGATATTCTATAAAAACATTCTTTTGAAAAAGAGTCTTCCCTGACAGCAGTATCAACCACACTGTCTTAAGTGATTGTCAGGACTGCATTACTCAGAAATTAAGAGAATTTATGTAAGTGCCTCGTGAGCTCCCCTGAAGAAAAAATAATTTAATTGGAGCAAGTGTACAAACTCTGATAAAGGCTGGTAAAACAAGGATAAGTGATTTAACTTAGGGAAGGATGAACCTTGGGGGGGGTTCTGCTTCTTCCTTCTTTGGCTCACGGTATCAAAAGACTTTCTTCTGGAAAATGTGGGAAGAAAATCATGCCTTCTATTAAAATGGGTAGAAGAGGAGCATATTTTTTTTCCAAGTTATCCAGCACGCTCTGATCAACTAGGGCTTTTGGTTTTCTTTTCTCCCCATTCTGTTTTTTTTTTTTTTTAATGAGCTTTCTTAACTTTGGCCACGTCTAGAATAAAATATGAAATCCAAAATTCTCTTCGAGTCGTGAATTTGGATTGCAGTAAACTACTCTCATACCCTAGCATTGACGAGATGCAGAGAATGAGGGATGAAAGGTATTGCATCACTTCTTCTCCATTATTTAGATGCAATGGGATTCATCAATCCACGGAGGTGACGTCCATTAGGTAGCATTAAGGTAGTGCTGGCATTCCCACTCAGCACTGGGTTGCCACTGGGGGCTGGATGCTGCTCCCCTGCAAATGCAGGAGAAACTCCTCAGGGTAATCCCTTATTGACGTGGCATCAAGTGTCCAAATGAAAGACATGAAAACAATTCAGGGGAACAGTTTTACCCGAATGATTCACCGGCAGATCAAAAAAGCAATGGTTTGCTCTTCCCAGTTATTCACTAATTTCACCATCAAACCATTAGCCTGAATGTGATTCAAAACTCAAAGTCAAAACTACAAAAGCCGAACATAAAAATTTGCAATTTGCATAACTTATTAACTGAAATATGTAATTCATGTGACAGACAGAACATAAACTTCAAACTGTGTTTTCAGCCACAGTGAGAGCTGTTTGATCCACACGCGCTAGTTCACGCATCTACTCGGGGAAAAAAGGCACATACACACATACACCATTTGTCAAAGTAGTCAATGCAGTGCAATTTTGCAGCGAACTGCGTAAATACGGGAGAATCACGAACACGTTGAATCAAAATTCTGCCATGAATTCAAACTAATATTTACCGAACATCCAGTTCACTGTTCGCTCAGCTGCTCTTATCAATGTTATAATAAACTATAAATCCTAGTGAGCCCCGAGGCAACTTAACTGCTGTAGTGATGCTGGAGGGTGATTAGGGAAAAAAAAAATCTAAAGATAAGAGCCATTGTTTTTTTCATGGTTGTGCACATCATTTTTCTATTTCTGATGCTTTATGTGTGATAATCTGAGCTTCCTCAGAGGTAAATTCTCATCTAATCATAACTCCCCACACATCAACAGAACATATCCTATGTGGTCTAACAACAAGAAACAGAGAGCAAGAAGTGCTTCATTAAGAACACGGATTCAACCTACTGTAAGCTCATTCTTAGGCTGCAACAAAAGCCTCAGAATAGGTGAAAATTAAAAGATGCCACCTAAAGAGCTCTCTAAAATTAGAATTAATTTAATTCTTCCTGAAAGCCTCTACAATGGATGGTGCTGAGAACTAAGAAGATGGGGCTATTTTTAAAAAATGTAGCAAACAAAAGGAATAAGCAGCCTTATCTATTAAAAAAAAAAGGAAAAAGCCAGTACCCTATAATCTGTACTCAATAATCAACATTCTACCTATATCAAATGCGAATGTAGTGACAGGGCCCATCCTGCAGCATGGCTGATATTACAGAGGGGGCACACAGCAGGGGCAGTGAGGCGCAGAAGGATCACCTCCCATTTTGGCAGCCCCACAAACACCCAAAGAGGGCTCCAAAGGGATCTCAAAAAAGCCAAGATAACACATTCTGGTGTGCAACTGCTCACCAATGCACCGAGAGGCAGGAGCATCTCCCATCCCTATTTTTGGGCCGGAGCACCCCTACTCCGGATGGCTTCTGCTGCTTGGCTTGACCCACTAAAACCAGAGCTAACAAAAGAGACGAGGTGAGTTAATTAGCTATTACTCCCCCTTTCCCAGTGCTGCAGCCCAGGTGATGTCCCCGGGCTTTGGCCACGCTGACCTTTCCGGTGGCGGTCCCCACAAGCCACGTGTCACTCGCCCGCGCCGCGCTGCCAGGACCAGCCCCGGCGACTGGAATTTGTCTCCCTCTAAGTGACAGCTGCCATTTTAATGATCCAGCAGCCAAGGTGAATTTCATCTCAGGAGGCAGAGGGGGAATGCAAAACAAATAAAAAAAAAAAGAGGATAAATGTGTTTGCACAAGGAGCTCCTGAAGATCAGATGGCTGGGAAGCGATTTGGGGGTGAATTCTACATTTAAACAACATTTTTAGCTAATTTAACAGATAACTTAACCAGTTGCTACATTGCACTGATGTATGTTTATAACTCTGTTTACAGGGATTTGTATTAAATTGTCTGATTTCCAGTGGTCCTGAATGGAACCCGACTTTTTTCTGTCTTGCTCTGCCCTGTGAGATTGTCCAAAGACTGCTCCCTGTCAGATTATTACACATCAAAAATTATTTCAGGGACTTTCCCCCTCCGTAATGAGATGGAGTGATTAGAAGAGCTTTCACAATTACACCGCCGTTTTCCTTTAAGACACATACGAAAATTCCTTCCCTTTCTCAGCCCTTGGCACGTTCAGAGTTACTGTTCCCACTCACAGCTGTCACTACCATGCAAACTTAATAAATTCCATCTATGCATGACTTACTTAGCTAACCTCCATCCACCAGAGATATACGCTTCTTACTCAGACAAGCAGGACAATAACAGAGTAAAGCTTCAAAACAATAGCTCTCATGTTTCAAATATGTATAATATGGTACAGGGCTTATCCCAGCCCTGGTGATCCTCCCCTACAGAAAGGAGCTTTTCTTTCATACTCTTTAACTTCTGGAATTTAATTTTTTTATTAGTATTATCATTTATTTACTGTTATTCGAGAGCGGTGTGCAAATGCACAACACAAACAACTGGGAAAAAGCCCTTCCAAAGACATGAAGGCTATCATGGAGGAAGAAGGAAATAAAGGAAGAGTTAAATTGACAGGAGAATAGAACAGACCCCAAAATACAGGTGGACAGATTCTGATCGAACCCACCTTTGAAATTTCCAGTCCCAAATGAAGCCTCTGGCATTGCTGCAAATTTAAATCCTCGTAACCTAGGCCAAAACCCAGCCCCAAACAATTTTGTTAGTAGACAGCAGCGAACCTCTCCCCTCTGGCGCCTTGTTGGCCATCAGCACTTTTGAGTAGAGCTCAGCATTTTTCAGAATTAACACCAGGAGAGAAGTAACCACGTCTGTGTTAAACAAACACTCCCAAATGCCAGGTAAAATGCACATCAGAGCGCATCAGCCAGCCCCACAAGGTATCTGCAGGCAGTGGAACAAAGTGTGCTTCACTTTGCATTAGAGCGGGAGAGCACTGAAGCCTACGAGCAACAGAAAAATGCAGGATGTGAGATTTTCCTAGGTGCTTCCTCCCCAGATGTCCTGGGGCCAAGCGCTGTCCTGGCTTCCAGCCTACATAATTTTGATGAAATCTTTGGGGGTTTCTCAGCATACCGTAAAATGACAAGAGCCAGATGCAACAGGGCTGAACCTCAGCGCAGGTGAGGACAGATAGCAGCAGGGCTGCTGGTGCTGGTAGTGGCAAGGGCAATAGCTTGTGTTTGGGGATCTGAGACGTTCATTCAGTTCCTCCTACTGGGACAGGCTCCTAGGCTGTACAAAACGATAGATTTATAGGCAGATTTAATCTACTGTCTATTGCCTAGGGACATAGCAGTAGATCCAGCGCAATTTTGAAGGTGTGAACCTAGAAGGTTCACAACAGACTGCCCAGAGCGGTGGGTGCCTCTTCCCTGGAGGTCCCCAAGGCCATGGATGGGGCCATGCGCTGCCTGAGCTGGTGGGGAGCAAGCTGCCCATGGCAGGGGGTTGGAGCTCGATGATCTTTAAGGTCCCTTCCAAACTAGGCCACTCTACAATTCTATGATTCTATAAGAAAAGGATTTGATGTGGACTACCAGCAAATACATTTTATTTTATACAGCAGAGTTTGGGGGCAAACTGGAGGCCCTGAGCAACATTTGCTTGGAGGCCCAGGTGGCAGCTCTACTCTGGGACCCTGGACCTCACACTCCCACCCCTCACTGCCATCAGGCATGGTCCACCGAGGTGGCCACACAAGAAGCAGGCCAAGGGAAGCCGAAGACATTCGGGGAAGTTGCATGAAATCTGGACCTTTTCCTGGAGCACAGCTTGCTTACAGTAAGCGGTCCTATTTCAAAGAAAATGATTGCACAAGAAATGAGACGCGCAAACGTCTCAGAAAGGTGTAACACATAACAAATATAGTTTTGCAATGCCATTTCTCACAGCATATTCATACAATTAGATTACATTATAGTCTCAATTTCCACTCAGAAAATGGACGTCATAAGAGCGTGTATAAATTATTCACATCTTTACTAAATGAAGGGCTATCAAAAACTTGTCAAGGGCTATCCATATGCAGTATGACTTGAGACACAATTGACAACGTAACTAATATTTTTAATATCCCAGTTATTTCCTAATTATAAGAACACTGATATTTTACAGGACTAGATCAAAGCGTGAACATAGGAAGACATAAAGTTGGCGAAACCTTTGGGCCGGGTCCCACACCCTTTGCAGTCCCAAAGCCAGAAGCATGCAATGATTTTATGGACCAGTGGGTACTTTTGGGTATGTGCAGAATGAAGAAATAGAGCCCCATAGTGGTTAATCCCCAAAGCTAAAAATAAAAACAAAACAAAACCCTACCGAAACCGAAGCCTTTTAAGCTGCTATCTTGTATTTTAAGCAATTTATTAAAATGTTAATTATCTGAATGACATTACGCTTGAATACAGGGGGAAAAGGCATTTTGAAAATTGTGCGCTTTCTTAACTGGGAGGGTAATTCACAGATTTTTTTCCAAAATGACAATTTCTTTTTTATTCAGCAGCTTGAACACTAAGTCAGAGCGCTCTTCAGACTGCAAATATAGCAATTATCCCAAGTAATGCTTTGACACTGTTACCACAGGCAAGTGGCCAAAGTGCATCAGCAGTCAAAATATCTAAGCAAGTTAACAAGCTCCTTTTACTCTCTGCAGAGCAGGAGAAGAAAGGGAATCCAACCCCTGAGAAATGCGAAAAGCGAGGAGAAAGAAAGGCTGCTGGTGTTTGTTAAAGCAAACGGTGTTGCTGCCTCGGCCTGATCAAGGTGTGGGGACAGATGTCCCCGGCCGTGCTGACACCGCGCTCCCCCCGCACCTTGCTCCTGCACCCGCTCGTGAGGTCCCCGCGCTCCCTCGGCCCCATTTTTTTCTTTTCAGCTCCGCTTGCAAAATGCCCCCACATGTACCGTACAAAAGGCATCTAAACTCATTAAGTAAATTCCCAAAGAACTATTAACAAATCATTTTGCTTCGGCCAGAGATATCAGATTTAATTAGGTGAGCGGTGTTGATGGGGTGCAAAAACAAAAGGCATCTCCTGTCTGAAAATGTTCAGGTCCTATGTAGGCCCCATTCTTCCCTCCACGGCACAGACAATAATTGAGCATTTTTTTAAAGAGCGTAGGGATGAAAAGAGGAGTCTGTGCTGCAGACAAAAGCCTTCAACTAAGATTTGTTTTCCTTTCTCACCAGGTGACTTAAAGGGAAAAAACCTTCAGCTGTAAAGAAATGGCTATAACCTACAGCGCGAACACAGGGACGGGGAATATAAAACAGCTCTAACAAGCGTAATTTTTGCGAGCGATTAATCAAAATGTATTTAGCCAGTCATTTCCAATGATAATCAAAAGGCCCGCTTAAAACAATAATCATTTGGCAATAATAACAGCTCTGCTGGCTCGGAGGCTGAGCTGCCTGACGGAGCCGGTGGCGGTGCGGGGCCAACAGGTTGTGGGGATGGGCATCCCCCGGCCGTGCCAGGCAGCACAGCCCAACGTTCCCTCCTTTGGGTTAACGCTACGCGGAGGTCTCGCCAGTTGTCTGTGGTGGAATAATACCACCGCATTACTGGGTGTGTAATGGGGGATTATTATTTTTTTTCCCTAGCGGCTTCCAGAGGCTTCACAGATCGCGTATGTCCTTCTGATGTTAGACTACGTCTTCAAAGGGAGAAGCTTCCGAAACGCGAACCAACTGACATGTGCTGTTGTGGTGCCAGCTCTTCCTGAAGACCTCTGAGCAGATTCCTTCTCTCTGCTTCCCTCTTGCATTGCGACAGCGCCGAGATGGAAAAAGCAACTCCCGCGTTAGGCAGCGGCGTGTCAGACCCGCGACCACTCCGCAGTCTGAGAATGTATCTTTATAATTTAAGGCTTACGAGGAGCACGCACCAATTAACACCGCGCAACGAGCTTTTGGTGCAAATCATCGTTAAATAAACACGCCGGAGCCTTTCAGAACCAGGAGCTACAAATGATCACAAAAGAAGTCAGCAGATCCGGCGTGAAAGCTCCAAAACCTCCAAAACACACTCCCATGCCATCACAGCAGCTACACACAAAGCAGCAAAAAAAAAAAAAAAAAAAAGGGGGTAGGGGGGGGGAAGTTTACAATCTGCCATTGTAATTTTGAATCGTTCCAAACCATTTGAGGAGCTGTATTTTATGCCTCTGAGATAGAAGCAGCGCAGTCCAAGGCAGGAAGAGTAACAGGACACTCTCCCAACCCTGAAAGTCAACAAAAAATAATTTGGAAGTATTTTTAACTTATTTTATCTGAATCCCTGACAGTTAATTTGGTGTGAAAAACTGCAACAGTAGAAAACAGATGTTAAGGGGCGAGCATATAGTTAAGGTCAAAACAAACATAAAACACAGCTTCCATTTCTAAGGGAAAAAAAAAAGATTTGTCCAGCAACAGGTTTTATGCTAAACCTGCTTTTTTATTGTTCTGCTTGTGATATCTGCAGACTACACAATGCAATACTGTCTGCCGTAGTGCAATACCTCTCAGCACCAGTAATTTAAGACTTTCTTCTCTGTAATACACTAAACCATCATAACCTGTCTCTTCCTATTTAGTTTAACCTACAACCACCACATACTGATTTGGCTGTGTGTGGCTTTCTCTATTGCCATTTATTACTCCGCTCGACTCCTGAAATTCTGTTTGCAATTTAAGGCCACAAATTAGAAGCGTAAGTCATCTGTTTCCTATAATCCCCCTGTCAGGGCTGGAATCACATTTGGAGCTCAGCACCAAGCGTGGTCCTGGGCCGCCGCTGCCTCCCCGATTGGCCACGCAGGCGAGAAGCGGCGCGGGGAGAAGGGCGGGCGGTGGGCTGCGCGGGCGGAGGGGCAGCGGGAGCGATGGAGAAACGCTCTTCCGCAGAGCAACCCCTGGAAACAGCCTAGCCAAGGGACGAGGGGTTGACCTGTCGTCGTTTTTTTTCATTCCTCCCTCTGTGTTTTCTTTTCCGTACGCCTGTGCGCGTGTCTATTTTCAAGCCGTCGTAGGGATGCTTCGAACTTGCTCAATCCGAATCTCTGACAAGTTCTGCCACCCTCGTCACGCAGCACGTCCCCTTTTGCAGTCCTAATTAACTGGTTTTCCCCCACGCGGCAGGCACTGTACGGAGCTAACATGGAGATCCGAACACACTGACTCCATTTTTCTCTCTCTCTCTCTCTCTCTTTTTTTTTTTTTCTGTAATTATTCTAATGAATCCATGCGTTTGTTCCTTTGATGGCAGTGGAAAAAGATGTTAAGCACGTAGATGAGGAATCTTAAAATCAGATCTTTTTTTCTGCCTGACAACGAAACCTTAGATAGAATAAAATAAAATAAAGTAAAATAAAATAAAATAAAATAAAATAAAATAAAATAAAGTAAAATAAATCGTGCAAACATTTGCTGTTAGCCCACTATTCAAATATTATTCATTTTCCTTTAAGGCATTTTAATGGCAGTTCCTGACCACCACTGATAGGAGCAAAACGCTGTCAGTATGTCTTACTTTACGTTACGGAAAGCTTTCTCTTTATTGCACTGCGAGCAAGACAGCATATCCTGTTGCAATCTGAAAAGAGCAAGATAAAGCATCTGCAAGGACCCCAATTCAGAACAGCAGACGGTGGGAAAAACCTCTCTAGCTAGCAGCCCAATGGGAGAACTCCTCTGCTTTGAGGGAGGAAAAAAAAGCAAAGCAAAGCAAACTAGATGCCATTAATAAAAAATCGTCTCACTGACTCATATTTACTAATAGATGTACTTTTACACGGGCTTTGAACTTCTAACAAGCAAATCAACTTGCTTTAAGCAGCACGCTCTGGTCGTGCAGACAGCCAAAAGCTGCGTTCTGCAGCGTGATCCAGGCTGAGCTGCAGCAAGCAATTTTTTCCCTCGCATTTAAGCAAAACAATAAAAACCTTATAATTTTTGTTTAAGTTAGAGGAGTCCTAAAAAAGAACATTCCCCTGCTCTTTGTGCTTCTGTAACTTAAAAATTGGCTGTGTTTTTAAGTGAAATTTGGCAGGCTGTTAGTCTACAATGTGACTAGGATATTTGGACATAACAAAATTGGCCAAGATATGATATTTTAAATGGAACTACTGTTCATGCAATTTCCTAAGGATTTTTCTTCTTTTTTTTCTCCCCTATGCATTTGGTATTACAGTTTTATACACACAAATAAATACGTATTATGAGCCCATAATACACAAATGCAAACTATTGTCAAGATGCATTTACAGCACGTACTGTGATGATTCCCGAGCAAAAAGGCACTCTCAAAATAATGAATGCCCATTATTATAAACAAGCATTAGAAATAACTCATGGCACACAGAAGCACACGCAAACCACTCGGTTTGTTCCAGAGCTCAGACACCAGTGCTACTATTGCCGAGCTCCACGTTGGAAGAGCAACTGGAGTCCTGCCACAGAAATGAGCAGCATGCTAAGGAGCAGATGTTCCTCTTGGGAGAGGTGGGGGAAGTCTTCACCAAAACGTTGGTGGCTCCTTCTGGCTTTACGAGACGAGCCAGCTGCCAAGATGCTGCCCTGGAACTCAGATGGACCTGTCTCCTACAAATCTGTAAGCTACAGAAGGTGCATCTCTAGCCATCTTTGCAACCCCATGGATGGAGCCAGGGTGCTTCTTCTCCTTCGCTGACATGTCACACACTTCCAGGTCCCCAGAATAACATGCACACCAACAAAACTTGCTGCCCAGCTTACTGGGCTTGTGTGTGCCAGGTTCCATACAGACAGACACATGGTATCAAGTCAAATTGGCCATTGCTTTTATTAATTACCAACTGAACCAAACTGAGCAACTTAACCCCAGGCCTGGAAGCTGTGCCAGCTCCACTCTGAGCTACACCATTGCTCAGCCTGCCCCAAAAGCCATCAAAGCAAGAATATCTGCCTCGAGTCTCATCCTGAACACTGTAGCACAGCTCCGCAAGCAAGGAAAGCTATTGCTGCTCTACTGTGTACATTCAACTCTACAAAAATTAAAGAAAAGTTGCATTCATTTTGCTTGTCCTAGGGTAATGAATTAAAAAAGATAGAAAACGATTTGCCACACAAACAACACAACCATCTTTTACATAGTAGCACAAATAAACTGCATCCAAGAATGCATAAAATACATGGCAGCAATCTAGGCCTTATGTTAGAGGCAAGAGCAGTGCAGACCAACCATGCTGTGAAGAGGTGAAAACATTTAGCCAGAAACCTTGTAGGAACACTTGCTCTGCCGCTGTCCTGCAGGTAATTAGGTGTCCCTAATTAATGGTCAATCAGGGCCGAGCTCCAGAAGGGAGATCTGCACCTTCTGCCAAGCAGAACACCTTGAGATGACATGGGAAATGCCCATTGTTTAGAAAGCATGGAGAAAACTGGGAGGTAAAAACAGCATGATAACCCAGGGAAAGAAGGAGAAATAGAAATGATTGAAGCAATATAGGAAGAAGGAGAAAAGGAAAGGAAGGTGATCTGTGGCTGAAGCCCTGGCTCAGTTGTCAGCAATCATAGCCTGATGCTAGCTGAAAACAAAGACAGACAAACCTGCAGCCCTTAGCACTAATCCAAACAGCCCTGGGGATGCTGTTTGGAATAAACCAGAGGGAGTGCACGAGCAGTTTGAAATCAGCAATGCAGTTTTGACTTAAAAATGTATTTCTGAATTAAGCAGGAGATTCCAAAGCACAGCCTAAAATCACCTGTAGGCACAGAATCGCTTTTGTCCTGTTCCTTGGAGCACTGAAAGCAATGGGCACGGGTGTGAGGGCGAGCAGGGATGGCAGGAACACAATCCAGTCATCATTCTGGGCTTCCCAAGCCCTGCAGGAAACATCCCAAATCCACACAATGTTCCCCAGCTCTATGTTCTGCCTGTGGATCTCCAAGCGATCTGACAGATGTGTAAATTCACACGGAGCCAAAGAACTGCCCCGGGATAATACAGCTGTGCACGCTAAGGAGAGCAAGTGGTTCCAGCATTAGCTCGTGGACAGAAAATTGACTTTTAACCCACCTTTTGCTTCCAGGTGTACATTTGCCTGAGGTCATTTGGGGCTGGTTTCACTCCACTGCAGTCAAGCTGTCCCCTTTTTTTGCCCATTAAAAGCTCAAGTGCAAAGAGGCGGATTTTCTTCCTTTTTTTTTTTTTTTTGCTAATAGAGTGAGTGTTTAACAGGCAATGCAAGGATGAGCAGATTTTCTTAAATGCCAAATGTTGATGGATACACAGAGCAGATACACTAGTATCATGGGCTGTAAATGTCACTTAGCCTCAAGAATCCCTCTGTCCAACACTGTTATAACAAGGTGCTTTTAAAATTGGAACAGGATTTACACCAGTGAGGTGTGAAGCGAGGATTCATTTTTTACCCAGTGATAGCTCATCAGTGCGTTACAGTAACCTGGCATGGTTTTGGCAGCACTAGAGAGTTACTCAAACCCACAGTGATTTACAGGGGCTGTTCTTAAAGGTTTCAAAAAGAGCTATTACTGGATGTCCCAAAAGTAGGTTTGAGTATAAAAGGCCAGTTTGTGATACACCGATCAAAGTAGCCAAAAAATCTAGAACATATTAATTACAGACAGAAAACAGATTGTTCCTAAAAATACAGCCTTGCTCTGTCTTTTCATGGAAAAGCTGTTTCTCAGTAGGTGAAGAGGCACACAACAATTTGCTCTCCAAACCCATCCCAATCTAATGTTAACAGGGCACAGTCAGTCACAGTCACCCCTTTTTACCAGACAAAATTATTAACCCCCACATTAATCATTGCTTATAGTCATAATGGAGTCATATAATAGCTGCAAGATTACAAATTTCGAGAGGAGGTGTAATAAAAAAGGGTTGGAGAGACAAATAAATGCTTACAATGCACAGGTCATAAAGTCAAATCAAAAACTTGTGTTCTCCAGACATTCTACTTCACTGCATCACACTATACTCAGATTTAAAAAAAATTGTCATTTTCAGGTCTTTGAGAGAGGGACAGGGGAAAGCAAGACAAAAGGCAACATCTCCCAGTGGTAAAGGCATCAGGTGAGAAATCATCAGGCCCACTCTTAGTGTGCTACCTGTCCCATCCGTGAATTGTGGGTGGGAGGAAGAGAGAAGGTCTAGTTGTACTTTCTTGCCCTCGAGGATATAATTGAGCTCCAATTCATTAATGCTTGTAAATCACTGTTAAATATCAAAGTGACCAAGCCACTATTGCATAAGACTGGGGCTTTCTCTCAAGATCCTCTGATGGTACTATAATAAAGATCTCTGATCTTGCTGGCATGTGGAGCCAGGAATGGGGCAGTAAAAAAATGTCCCAATTAGTTTCAAAACAGCACAAAATGAGAAGATTTATTCTAAAGAGTCAACCACGTGAGGCTCTCTGTGGCTGTTCTCTGTGCCAAAGCCATCTCAGGAATGCTCTCAGGGAATGGGACAGTGCGTGTGATGTCCATTTCACCAGCATGGTAGACCATGTCAAAAAG